>NW_026975667.1:600000-853529 GCF_030014295.1 Loxodonta africana | reverse complement strand
CGTGGGTAAAATGGAGGGCTCTGCGGAACCGGCCGGTTAGGCTGGACCTCTCCTATTGGCTCAGAGTTTGTGACCCGTCCCCGTCAGAAGTTCCGGCCAGCCTTGCGGTGGCTGTCTCCATGGTGATTGGGAAGGAAGCCTTAGGCCCCGCACTCAGCCTTCACCTGGCCCACCTGGCTGTGTAGATGAAAGAAGGGATGTCGACCAGTGGCCACGCGTCCTCATTTCCTTTGAAGGATTAAGCTCCTTGCCTGGGCAGAAGACAGCCAAGGTCAGCCTGAGCCTAGACACCTAGTGACCTGTGACACTGCAGACAGTGATAGATGTTGATGTCCACGCTCAGGTATCCGCAGGTGGCGGATCGAGAGTGGTCGGAGGTGAAGTGTAACTAGAGGTGACACACTGACAAGGGCACGGGCCAAAGGTCGGGAAAAATAGCTGAGGTCGTGGAGCTCTAGCGGAGCCAGTCTAGGGCCGAGGCCTCCCTCCTGTACGTGGCAAAGAGGTGATCCGTATGCCGCCATGCGCAGCCTCTGGACTGCTGGGGCCCTGGATGCCCGGATTTCGGCCTTGTCTTCGGAGAAGTGACGCACATGCAGTATGCCACCGGAGGCTGTGGCCCAGCAGAGGGCAAAATCTTGAAAATGCGGGCTTCAGTTGACTTTGCCTGTGCTCTCCTTTGGCTGAGTGCCATCGTGTGTTTCCTAGCAGGAGAAGGCATTCGTGGAGAGAGGCGGATTCCCTGTGTGCAGGCAAAGTGTGTGCTGAGATGATGAGTTGCTGGAGACCGGGGTGGACTCTTCAGACCCAGGATAGGCCTCTGGCAGGTATGTGTCAATGTTTTCTGCCCTTCGCACTCAGCCAGGTATTTGCATACAATGTTACCAGCGGAATTAGTAGTCTCCGGAGAGGCTGCCGCATGTCAGCAAGCTTCACCTGGCCAGGGTCCGCCGGTGATGTAGCTACCCCATCAGTCACTACTCTCTAGACCTTCCAGATAAACTACCAGATCTTGTGTGCCCATGGGCAACCAGTAGAGCCAGAGGCCTTCCCCCTTTGCTCTTTGGTCTCTAGGCACTCTATCAGGCACTCCAAGCTGTGAAGTGACTCAGGGGGAGAAGGAAGAGATTTCAGAGAATGAACACATCCAGAGAGAGACAGAGAGAGGCAAGAGATGCTGAGTGGGGATGCCTTGCGTAGTGATATCCTCAGGAAAGTGGGAAAGAGGTACCTGGCCTGCTCTGCCAATGCCCTGAACCAGTCCGCACCAGGGGCTCCCCTGTGCCTGCGTAGGCTTTCCCAGGGTGTGCTCAAATCCTGTGGCCACTAGGTGTCATAGGTCATAATGGAGGGCCCTGTTTCATCTGCCTGGCGGGCCAGATCTCTGCCATTGGCTCAGTCTTGTCACCGGGCCCATCATACGCTCCGCCTACTCTTCCGGTGGTGGGACTGTCTCCATGGTGATGGCAAAGGAGCCTTAGTCCCGCCCACCTGGCCTTGACTTCACCTAGCTGGCCTGCTGACCCTCACTCAGACCTCTGTGTTGATAAAAATTAATGTCGGCCAGTGCCCAGGTGTCAGCATCTGGGATAAAGGATTCCGGACCTTGCCTGGGGCAGAAGGCAGCCTAGGTCAGCTGGTACCTGGAAGTCTAGTGACTCGTGGCACTGCTGCCAGTGACAGACAAATGGTGACTCCCACACTCACATATCCCCTGGTGGCAGAATGATAGTGATGGTTGGAGAAACATGGCTCTGGAGCACTCGCGCAATGGGGCACCGGCCAAAGGCCAGGGCCAGTAGTGGACGTCGCCGCGGAGCTGAATGGCGAGCCAGTGAAGGGCCCAAGGATTCCTCTTGTATGTGGGAAACATGTCATCCGGGTCCCCACGTCCATAAACCACTGGATTGCTGGGGCCCAGGATGCCAGGATTTCGGCCTTGCCTTCGCAGCCCGGCCACATAGGCAGCCTTCCACCGGAGGCGGGGATATGTAGACAGCAAAAATGTGGAAAATGGCAGTGTCTCCTCGATTTCTCTGGCATCGGCCTTTTTGAGCGGCATGCTTTTTTCCTAGTAGGATGAGGCACCGACGGAGAAAGGCAGGATTATGTGTGCAGGAAAGGTATGTGCTGAGAAGGTGACAAGGTTGAGACCAGGTTGGGATCTTTAGTCCCAGGAAGGGCCCCTGGCAGGTGTGGGTCAATGTTCTGTGCCCATCCCACTTGGCGTGGGGAGGTTTACACCATACAAAGCAGCAGCGGAATTATTCTTCCCCCAGAGGTTGCATGTGCCCACAAGCTCCACCTGGCCAGGGTCCGCCCCTACCGTATTGCCCATGTCGATCAACAGAAGCTGAGAGCTTCCAGAGAGACTAACTGCTATTCTCTAGCCACGGGGAAGCGGTACAGCCAGAAGCCTCCCCTGTTTCATCTCCAGGTTCCCTCTCAGGCCCCTCGTAGTTGTGATGTGTCTCAGGGGTAGAAAAAAGAGATTTCTTTAAAAGAACACATACAAAGAGGGGCCATAGATGCTGAGGAAGGGCGCCTTGCCTACTGATATCGTAGCGTAAGTGGAAAAGAGGTACCTGCCTGCTGTCCCAGTATGTCGAACGTGTCCACATCAGGGGTTGCCTACTGTGAAGTTATTCCCTGGGTGCCCTCGATTTTGTGGCCAAGGACAGAAGGGGCCGTTGCGTGTCCGTGGGTAAAATGGAGGGCTCTGCGGAACCGGCCGGTTAGGCTGGACCTCTCCTATTGGCTCAGAGTTTGTGACCCGTCCCCGTCAGAAGTTCCGGCCAGCCTTGCGGTGGCTGTCTCCATGGTGATTGGGAAGGAAGCCTTAGGCCCCGCACTCAGCTTTCACCTGGCCCACCTGGCCTCTTTACCCTCATCTAGACCGCTGTGTAGATGAAAGAAAGGATGTCGGCCAGTGACCACGCGTCCTCATTTCCTTTGAAGGATTAAGCTCCTTGCCTGGGCAGAAGACAGCCAAGGTCAGCCTGAGCCTAGAAACCTAGTGACCTGTGACACTGCAGACAGTGATAGATGTTGATGTCCACGCTCAGGTATCCGCAGGTGGCGGATCGAGAGTGGTCGGAGGTGTAGTGTAACTAGAGGTGACACACTCACAAGGGCACGGGCCAAAGGTCGGGAAAAATAGCTGAGGTCGTGGAGCTCTAGCGGAGCCAGTCTAGGGCCGAGGCCTCCCTCCTGTACGTGGCAAAGAGGTGATCCGTATGCCGCCATGCGCAGCCTCTGGACTGCTGGGGCCCTGGATGCCCGGATTTCGGCCTTGTCTTCGGAGAAGTGACGCACATGCAGTGTGCCACCGGAGGCTGTGGCCCAGCAGAGGGCAAAATCTTGAAAATGCGGGCTTCAGTTGACTTTGCCTGTGCTCTCCTTTGGCTGAGTGCCATCGTGTGTTTCCTAGCAGGAGAAGGCATTCGTGGAGAGAGGCGGATTCCCTGTGTGCAGGCAAAGTGTGTGCTGAGATGATGAGTTGCTGGAGACCGGGGTGGACTCTTCAGACCCAGGATAGGCCTCTGGCAGGTATGTGTCAATGTTTTCTGCCCTTCGCACTCAGCCAGGTATTTGCATACAATGTTACCAGCGGAATTAGTAGTCTCCGGAGAGGCTGCCGCATGTCAGCAAGCTTCACCTGGCCAGGGTCCGCCGGTGATGTAGCTACCCCATCAGTCACTACTCTCTAGACCTTCCAGATAAACTACCAGATCTTGTCTGCCCATGGGCAACCAGTAGAGCCAGAGGCCTTCCCCCTTTGCTCTTTGGTCTCTAGGCACTCTATCAGGCACTCCAAGCTGTGAAGTGACTCAGGGGGAGAAGGAAGAGATTTCAGAGAATGAACACATCCAGAGAGAGACAGAGAGAGGCAAGAGATGCTGAGTGGGGATGCCTTGCGTAGTGATATCCTCAGGAAAGTGGGAAAGAGGTACCTGGCCTGCTCTGCCAATGCCCTGAACCAGTCCGCACCAGGGGCTCCCCTGTGCCTGCGTAGGCTTTCCCAGGGTGTGCTCAAATCCTGTGGCCACTAGGTGTCATAGGTCATAATGGAGGGCCCTGTGTCATCTGCCTGGCGGGCCAGATCTCTGCCATTGGCTCAGTCTTGTCACCGGGCCCATCATACGCTCCGCCTACTCTTCCGGTGGTGGGACTGTCTCCATGGTGATGGCAAAGGAGCCTTAGTCCCGCCCACCTGGCCTTGACTTCACCTAGCTGGCCTGCTGACCCTCACTCAGACCTCTGTGTTGATAAAAATTAATGTCGGCCAGTGCCCAGGTGTCAGCATCTGGGATAAAGGATTCCGGACCTTGCCTGGGGCAGAAGGCAGCCTAGGTCAGCTGGTACCTGGAAGTCTAGTGACTCGTGGCACTGCTGCCAGTGACAGACAAATGGTGACTCCCACACTCACATATCCCCTGGTGGCAGAATGATAGTGATGGGTGGAGAAACATGGCTCCGGAGCACTCGCGCAATGGGGCACCGGCCAAAGGCCAGGGCCAGTAGTGGACGTCGCGGAGCTGAATGGCGAGCCAGTGAAGGGCCCAAGGATTCCTCTTGTATGTGGGAAACATGTCATCCGGGTCCCCACGTCCATAAACCACTGGATTGCTGGGGCCCAGGATGCCAGGATTTCGGCCTTGCCTTCGCAGCCCGGCCACATAGGCAGCCTTCCACCGGAGGCGGGGATATGTAGACAGCAAAAATGTGGAAAATGGCAGTGTCTCCTCGATTTCTCTGGCATCGGCCTTTTTGAGCGGCATGCTTTTTTCCTAGTAGGATGAGGCACCGACGGAGAAAGGCAGGATTATGTGTGCAGGAAAGGTATGTGCTGAGAAGGTGACAAGGTTGAGACCAGGTTGGGATCTTTAGTCCCAGGAAGGGCCCCTGGCAGGTGTGGGTCAATGTTCTGTGCCCATCCCACTTGGCGTGGGGAGGTTTACACCATACAAAGCAGCAGCGGAATTATTCTTCCCCCAGAGGTTGCATGTGCCCACAAGCTCCACCTGGCCAGGGTCCGCCCCTACCGTATTGCCCATGTCGATCAACAGAAGCTGAGAGCTTCCAGAGAGACTAACTGCTATTCTCTAGCCACGGGGAAGCGGTACAGCCAGAAGCCTCCCCTGTTTCATCTCCAGGTTCCCTCTCAGGCCCCTCGTAGTTGTGATGTGTCTCAGGGGTAGAAAAAAGAGATTTCTTTAAAAGAACACATACAAAGAGGGGCCATAGATGCTGAGGAAGGGCGCCTTGCCTACTGATATCGTAGCGTAAGTGGAAAAGAGGTACCTGCCTGCTGTCCCAGTATGTCGAACGTGTCCACATCAGGGGTTGCCTACTGTGAAGTTATTCCCTGGGTGCCCTCGATTTTGTGGCCAAGGACAGAAGGGGCCGTTGCGTGTCCGTGGGTAAAATGGAGGGCTCTGCGGAACCGGCCGGTTAGGCTGGACCTCTCCTATTGGCTCAGAGTTTGTGACCCGTCCCCGTCAGAAGTTCCGGCCAGCCTTGCGGTGGCTGTCTCCATGGTGATTGGGAAGGAAGCCTTAGGCCCCGCACTCAGCCTTCACCTGGCCCACCTGGCTGTGTAGATGAAAGAAGGGATGTCGACCAGTGACGACGCGTCCTCATTTCCTTTGAAGGATTAAGCTCCTTGCCTGGGCAGAAGACAGCCAAGGTCAGCCTGAGCCTAGACACCTAGTGACCTGTGACACTGCAGACAGTGATAGATGTTGATGTCCACGCTCAGGTATCCGCAGGTGGCGGATCGAGAGTGGTCGGAGGTGAAGTGTAACTAGAGGTGACACACTGACAAGGGCACGGGCCAAAGGTCGGGAAAAATAGCTGAGGTCGTGGAGCTCTAGCGGAGCCAGTCTAGGGCCGAGGCCTCCCTCCTGTACGTGGCAAAGAGGTGATCCGTATGCCGCCATGCGCAGCCTCTGGACTGCTGGGGCCCTGGATGCCCGGATTTCGGCCTTGTCTTCGGAGAAGTGACGCACATGCAGTGTGCCACCGGAGGCTGTGGCCCAGCAGAGGGCAAAATCTTGAAAATGCGGGCTTCAGTTGACTTTGCCTGTGCTCTCCTTTGGCTGAGTGCCATCGTGTGTTTCCTAGCAGGAGAAGGCATTCGTGGAGAGAGGCGGATTCCCTGTGTGCAGGCAAAGTGTGTGCTGAGATGATGAGTTGCTGGAGACCGGGGTGGACTCTTCAGACCCAGGATAGGCCTCTGGCAGGTATGTGTCAATGTTTTCTGCCCTTCGCACTCAGCCAGGTATTTGCATACAATGTTACCAGCGGAATTAGTAGTCTCCGGAGAGGCTGCCGCATGTCAGCAAGCTTCACCTGGCCAGGGTCCGCCGGTGATGTAGCTACCCCATCAGTCACTACTCTCTAGACCTTCCAGATAAACTACCAGATCTTGTCTGCCCATGGGCAACCAGTAGAGCCAGAGGCCTTCCCCCTTTGCTCTTTGGTCTCTAGGCACTCTATCAGGCACTCCAAGCTGTGAAGTGACTCAGGGGGAGAAGGAAGAGATTTCAGAGAATGAACACATCCAGAGAGAGACAGAGAGAGGCAAGAGATGCTGAGTGGGGATGCCTTGCGTAGTGATATCCTCAGGAAAGTGGGAAAGAGGTACCTGGCCTGCTCTGCCAATGCCCTGAACCAGTCCGCACCAGGGGCTCCCCTGTGCCTGCGTAGGCTTTCCCAGGGTGTGCTCAAATCCTGTGGCCACTAGGTGTCATAGGTCATAATGGAGGGCCCTGTGTCATCTGCCTGGCGGGCCAGATCTCTGCCATTGGCTCAGTCTTGTCACCGGGCCCATCATACGCTCCGCCTACTCTTCCGGTGGGGGGACTGTCTCCATGGTGATGGCAAAGGAGCCTTAGTCCCGCCCACCTGGCCTTGACTTCACCTAGCTGGCCTGCTGACCCTCACTCAGACCTCTGTGTTGATAAAAATTAATGTCGGCCAGTGCCCAGGTGTCAGCATCTGGGATAAAGGATTCCGGACCTTGCCTGGGGCAGAAGGCAGCCTAGGTCAGCTGGTACCTGGAAGTCTAGTGACTCGTGGCACTGCTGCCAGTGACAGACAAATGGTGACTCCCACACTCACATATCCCCTGGTGGCAGAATGATAGTGATGGGTGGAGAAACATGGCTCCGGAGCACTCGCGCAATGGGGCACCGGCCAAAGGCCAGGGCCAGTAGTGGACGTCGCGGAGCTGAATGGCGAGCCAGTGAAGGGCCCAAGGATTCCTCTTGTATGTGGGAAACATGTCATCCGGGTCCCCACGTCCATAAACCACTGGATTGCTGGGGCCCAGGATGCCAGGATTTCGGCCTTGCCTTCGCAGCCCGGCCACATAGGCAGCCTTCCACCGGAGGCGGGGATATGTAGACAGCAAAAATGTGGAAAATGGCAGTGTCTCCTCGATTTCTCTGGCATCGGCCTTTTTGAGCGGCATGCTTTTTTCCTAGTAGGATGAGGCACCGACGGAGAAAGGCAGGATTATGTGTGCAGGAAAGGTATGTGCTGAGAAGGTGACAAGGTTGAGACCAGGTTGGGATCTTTAGTCCCAGGAAGGGCCCCTGGCAGGTGTGGGTCAATGTTCTGTGCCCATCCCACTTGGCGTGGGGAGGTTTACACCATACAAAGCAGCAGCGGAATTATTCTTCCCCCAGAGGTTGCATGTGCCCACAAGCTCCACCTGGCCAGGGTCCGCCCCTACCGTATTGCCCATGTCGATCAACAGAAGCTGAGAGCTTCCAGAGAGACTAACTGCTATTCTCTAGCCACGGGGAAGCGGTACAGCCAGAAGCCTCCCCTGTTTCATCTCCAGGTTCCCTCTCAGGCCCCTCGTAGTTGTGATGTGTCTCAGGGGTAGAAAAAAGAGATTTCTTTAAAAGAACACATACAAAGAGGGGCCATAGATGCTGAGGAAGGGCGCCTTGCCTACTGATATCGTAGCGTAAGTGGAAAAGAGGTACCTGCCTGCTGTCCCAGTATGTCGAACGTGTCCACATCAGGGGTTGCCTACTGTGAAGTTATTCCCTGGGTGCCCTCGATTTTGTGGCCAAGGACAGAAGGGGCCGTTGCGTGTCCGTGGGTAAAATGGAGGGCTCTGCGGAACCGGCCGGTTAGGCTGGACCTCTCCTATTGGCTCAGAGTTTGTGACCCGTCCCCGTCAGAAGTTCCGGCCAGCCTTGCGGTGGCTGTCTCCATGGTGATTGGGAAGGAAGCCTTAGGCCCCGCACTCAGCCTTCACCTGGCCCACCTGGCTGTGTAGATGAAAGAAGGGATGTCGACCAGTGACCACGCGTCCTCATTTCCTTTGAAGGATTAAGCTCCTTGCCTGGGCAGAAGACAGCCAAGGTCAGCCTGAGCCTAGACACCTAGTGACCTGTGACACTGCAGACAGTGATAGATGTTGATGTCCACGCTCAGGTATCCGCAGGTGGCGGATCGAGAGTGGTCGGAGGTGAAGTGTAACTAGAGGTGACACACTCACAAGGGCACGGGCCAAAGGTCGGGAAAAATAGCTGAGGTCGTGGAGCTCTAGCGGAGCCAGTCTAGGGCCGAGGCCTCCCTCCTGTACGTGGCAAAGAGGTGATCCGTATGCCGCCATGCGCAGCCTCTGGACTGCTGGGGCCCTGGATGCCCGGATTTCGGCCTTGTCTTCGGAGAAGTGACGCACATGCAGTGTGCCACCGGAGGCTGTGGCCCAGCAGAGGGCAAAATCTTGAAAATGCGGGCTTCAGTTGACTTTGCCTGTGCTCTCCTTTGGCTGAGTGCCATCGTGTGTTTCCTAGCAGGAGAAGGCATTCGTGGAGAGAGGCGGATTCCCTGTGTGCAGGCAAAGTGTGTGCTGAGATGATGAGTTGCTGGAGACCGGGGTGGACTCTTCAGACCCAGGATAGGCCTCTGGCAGGTATGTGTCAATGTTTTCTGCCCTTCGCACTCAGCCAGGTATTTGCATACAATGTTACCAGCGGAATTAGTAGTCTCCGGAGAGGCTGCCGCATGTCAGCAAGCTTCACCTGGCCAGGGTCCGCCGGTGATGTAGCTACCCCATCAGTCACTACTCTCTAGACCTTCCAGATAAACTACCAGATCTTGTCTGCCCATGGGCAACCAGTAGAGCCAGAGGCCTTCCCCCTTTGCTCTTTGGTCTCTAGGCACTCTATCAGGCACTCCAAGCTGTGAAGTGACTCAGGGGGAGAAGGAAGAGATTTCAGAGAATGAACACATCCAGAGAGAGACAGAGAGAGGCAAGAGATGCTGAGTGGGGATGCCTTGCGTAGTGATATCCTCAGGAAAGTGGGAAAGAGGTACCTGGCCTGCTCTGCCAATGCCCTGAACCAGTCCGCACCAGGGGCTCCCCTGTGCCTGCGTAGGCTTTCCCAGGGTGTGCTCAAATCCTGTGGCCACTAGGTGTCATAGGTCATAATGGAGGGCCCTGTGTCATCTGCCTGGCGGGCCAGATCTCTGCCATTGGCTCAGTCTTGTCACCGGGCCCATCATACGCTCCGCCTACTCTTCCGGTGGTGGGACTGTCTCCATGGTGATGGCAAAGGAGCCTTAGTCCCGCCCACCTGGCCTTGACTTCACCTAGCTGGCCTGCTGACCCTCACTCAGACCTCTGTGTTGATAAAAATTAATGTCGGCCAGTGCCCAGGTGTCAGCATCTGGGATAAAGGATTCCGGACCTTGCCTGGGGCAGAAGGCAGCCTAGGTCAGCTGGTACCTGGAAGTCTAGTGACTCGTGGCACTGCTGCCAGTGACAGACAAATGGTGACTCCCACACTCACATATCCCCTGGTGGCAGAATGATAGTGATGGGTGGAGAAACATCGCTCCGGAGCACTCGCGCAATGGGGCACCGGCCAAAGGCCAGGGCCAGTAGTGGACGTCGCGGAGCTGAATGGCGAGCCAGTGAAGGGCCCAAGGATTCCTCTTGTATGTGGGAAACATGTCATCCGGGTCCCCACGTCCATAAACCACTGGATTGCTGGGGCCCAGGATGCCAGGATTTCGGCCTTGCCTTCGCAGCCCGGCCACATAGGCAGCCTTCCACCGGAGGCGGGGATATGTAGACAGCAAAAATGTGGAAAATGGCAGTGTCTCCTCGATTTCTCTGGCATCGGCCTTTTTGAGCGGCATGCTTTTTTCCTAGTAGGATGAGGCACCGACGGAGAAAGGCAGGATTATGTGTGCAGGAAAGGTATGTGCTGAGAAGGTGACAAGGTTGAGACCAGGTTGGGATCTTTAGTCCCAGGAAGGGCCCCTGGCAGGTGTGGGTCAATGTTCTGTGCCCATCCCACTTGGCGTGGGGAGGTTTACACCATACAAAGCAGCAGCGGAATTATTCTTCCCCCAGAGGTTGCATGTGCCCACAAGCTCCACCTGGCCAGGGTCCGCCCCTACCGTATTGCCCATGTCGATCAACAGAAGCTGAGAGCTTCCAGAGAGACTAACTGCTATTCTCTAGCCACGGGGAAGCGGTACAGCCAGAAGCCTCCCCTGTTTCATCTCCAGGTTCCCTCTCAGGCCCCTCGTAGTTGTGATGTGTCTCAGGGGTAGAAAAAAGAGATTTCTTTAAAAGAACACATACAAAGAGGGGCCATAGATGCTGAGGAAGGGCGCCTTGCCTACTGATATCGTAGCGTAAGTGGAAAAGAGGTACCTGCCTGCTGTCCCAGTATGTCGAACGTGTCCACATCAGGGGTTGCCTACTGTGAAGTTATTCCCTGGGTGCCCTCGATTTTGTGGCCAAGGACAGAAGGGGCCGTTGCGTGTCCGTGGGTAAAATGGAGGGCTCTGCGGAACCGGCCGGTTAGGCTGGACCTCTCCTATTGGCTCAGAGTTTGTGACCCGTCCCCGTCAGAAGTTCCGGCCAGCCTTGCGGTGGCTGTCTCCATGGTGATTGGGAAGGAAGCCTTAGGCCCCGCACTCAGCTTTCACCTGGCCCACCTGGCCTCTTTACCCTCATCTAGACCGCTGTGTAGATGAAAGAAAGGATGTCGGCCAGTGGCCACGCGTCCTCATTTCCTTTGAAGGATTAAGCTCCTTGCCTGGGCAGAAGACAGCCAAGGTCAGCCTGAGCCTAGAAACCTAGTGACCTGTGACACTGCAGACAGTGATAGATGTTGATGTCCACGCTCAGGTATCCGCAGGTGGCGGATCGAGAGTGGTCGGAGGTGTAGTGTAACTAGAGGTGACACACTCACAAGGGCACGGGCCAAAGGTCGGGAAAAATAGCTGAGGTCGTGGAGCTCTAGCGGAGCCAGTCTAGGGCCGAGGCCTCCCTCCTGTACGTGGCAAAGAGGTGATCCGTATGCCGCCATGCGCAGCCTCTGGACTGCTGGGGCCCTGGATGCCCGGATTTCGGCCTTGTCTTCGGAGAAGTGACGCACATGCAGTGTGCCACCGGAGGCTGTGGCCCAGCAGAGGGCAAAATCTTGAAAATGCGGGCTTCAGTTGACTTTGCCTGTGCTCTCCTTTGGCTGAGTGCCATCGTGTGTTTCCTAGCAGGAGAAGGCATTCGTGGAGAGAGGCGGATTCCCTGTGTGCAGGCAAAGTGTGTGCTGAGATGATGAGTTGCTGGAGACCGGGGTGGACTCTTCAGACCCAGGATAGGCCTCTGGCAGGTATGTGTCAATGTTTTCTGCCCTTCGCACTCAGCCAGGTATTTGTATACAATGTTACCAGCGGAAGTAGTAGTCTCCGGAGAGGCTGCCGCATGTCAGCAAGCTTCACCTGGCCAGGGTCCGCCGGTGATGTAGCTACCCCATCAGTCACTACTCTCTAGACCTTCCAGATAAACTACCAGATCTTGTCTGCCCATGGGCAACCAGTAGAGCCAGAGGCCTTCCCCCTTTGCTCTTTGGTCTCTAGGCACTCTATCAGGCACTCCAAGCTGTGAAGTGACTCAGGGGGAGAAGGAAGAGATTTCAGAGAATGAACACATCCAGAGAGAGACAGAGAGAGGCAAGAGATGCTGAGTGGGGATGCCTTGCGTAGTGATATCCTCAGGAAAGTGGGAAAGAGGTACCTGGCCTGCTCTGCCAATGCCCTGAACCAGTCCGCACCAGGGGCTCCCCTGTGCCTGCGTAGGCTTTCCCAGGGTGTGCTCAAATCCTGTGGCCACTAGGTGTCATAGGTCATAATGGAGGGCCCTGTGTCATCTGCCTGGCGGGCCAGATCTCTGCCATTGGCTCAGTCTTGTCACCGGGCCCATCATACGCTCCGCCTACTCTTCCGGTGGTGGGACTGTCTCCATGGTGATGGCAAAGGAGCCTTAGTCCCGCCCACCTGGCCTTGACTTCACCTAGCTGGCCTGCTGACCCTCACTCAGACCTCTGTGTTGATAAAAATTAATGTCGGCCAGTGCCCAGGTGTCAGCATCTGGGATAAAGGATTCCGGACCTTGCCTGGGGCAGAAGGCAGCCTAGGTCAGCTGGTACCTGGAAGTCTAGTGACTCGTGGCACTGCTGCCAGTGACAGACAAATGGTGACTCCCACACTCACATATCCCCTGGTGGCAGAATGATAGTGATGGGTGGAGAAACATCGCTCCGGAGCACTCGCGCAATGGGGCACCGGCCAAAGGCCAGGGCCAGTAGTGGACGTCGCGGAGCTGAATGGCGAGCCAGTGAAGGGCCCAAGGATTCCTCTTGTATGTGGGAAACATGTCATCCGGGTCCCCACGTCCATAAACCACTGGATTGCTGGGGCCCAGGATGCCAGGATTTCGGCCTTGCCTTCGCAGCCCGGCCACATAGGCAGCCTTCCACCGGAGGCGGGGATATGTAGACAGCAAAAATGTGGAAAATGGCAGTGTCTCCTCGATTTCTCTGGCATCGGCCTTTTTGAGCGGCATGCTTTTTTCCTAGTAGGATGAGGCACCGACGGAGAAAGGCAGGATTATGTGTGCAGGAAAGGTATGTGCTGAGAAGGTGACAAGGTTGAGACCAGGTTGGGATCTTTAGTCCCAGGAAGGGCCCCTGGCAGGTGTGGGTCAATGTTCTGTGCCCATCCCACTTGGCGTGGGGAGGTTTACACCATACAAAGCAGCAGCGGAATTATTCTTCCCCCAGAGGTTGCATGTGCCCACAAGCTCCACCTGGCCAGGGTCCGCCCCTACCGTATTGCCCATGTCGATCAACAGAAGCTGAGAGCTTCCAGAGAGACTAACTGCTGTTCTCTAGCCACGGGGAAGCGGTACAGCCAGAAGCCTCCCCTGTTTCATCTCCAGGTTCCCTCTCAGGCCCCTCATAGTTGTGATGTGTCTCAGGGGTAGAAAAAAGAGATTTCTTTAAAAGAACACATACAAAGAGGGGCCATAGATGCTGAGGAAGGGCGCCTTGCCTACTGATATCGTAGCGTAAGTGGAAAAGAGGTACCTGCCTGCTGTCCCAGTATGTCGAACGTGTCCACATCAGGGGTTGCCTACTGTGAAGTTATTCCCTGGGTGCCCTCGATTTTGTGGCCAAGGACAGAAGGGGCCGTTGCGTGTCCATGGGTAAAATGGAGGGCTCTGCGGAACCGGCCGGTTAGGCTGGACCTCTCCTATTGGCTCAGAGTTTGTGACCCGTCCCCGTCAGAAGTTCCGGCCAGCCTTGCGGTGGCTGTCTCCATGGTGATTGGGAAGGAAGCCTTAGGCCCCGCACTCAGCTTTCACCTGGCCCACCTGGCCTCTTTACCCTCATCTAGACCGCTGTGTAGATGAAAGAAAGGATGTCGGCCAGTGGCCACGCGTCCTCATTTCCTTTGAAGGATTAAGCTCCTTGCCTGGGCAGAAGACAGCCAAGGTCAGCCTGAGCCTAGAAACCTAGTGACCTGTGACACTGCAGACAGTGATAGATGTTGATGTCCACGCTCAGGTATCCGCAGGTGGCGGATCGAGAGTGGTCGGAGGTGTAGTGTAACTAGAGGTGACACACTCACAAGGGCACGGGCCAAAGGTCGGGAAAAATAGCTGAGGTCGTGGAGCTCTAGCGGAGCCAGTCTAGGGCCGAGGCCTCCCTCCTGTACGTGGCAAAGAGGTGATCCGTATGCCGCCATGCGCAGCCTCTGGACTGCTGGGGCCCTGGATGCCCGGATTTCGGCCTTGTCTTCGGAGAAGTGACGCACATGCAGTATGCCACCGGAGGCTGTGGCCCAGCAGAGGGCAAAATCTTGAAAATGCGGGCTTCAGTTGACTTTACCTGTGCTCTCCTTTGGCTGAGTGCCATCGTGTGTTTCCTAGCAGGAGAAGGCATTCGTGGAGAGAGGCGGATTCCCTGTGTGCAGGCAAAGTGTGTGCTGAGATGATGAGTCGCTGGAGACCGGGGTGGACTCTTCAGACCCAGGATAGGCCTCTGGCAGGTATGTGTCAATGTTTTCTGCCCTTCGCACTCAGCCAGGTATTTGCATACAATGTTACCAGCGGAAGTAGTAGTCTCCGGAGAGGCTGCCGCATGTCAGCAAGCTTCACCTGGCCAGGGTCCGCCGGTGATGTAGCTACCCCATCAGTCACTACTCTCTAGACCTTCCAGATAAACTACCAGATCTTGTCTGCCCATGGGCAACCAGTAGAGCCAGAGGCCTTCCCCCTTTGCTCTTTGGTCTCTAGGCACTCTATCAGGCACTCCAAGCTGTGAAGTGACTCAGGGGGAGAAGGAAGAGATTTCAGAGAATGAACACATCCAGAGAGAGACAGAGAGAGGCAAGAGATGCTGAGTGGGGATGCCTTGCGTAGTGATATCCTCAGGAAAGTGGGAAAGAGGTACCTGGCCTGCTCTGCCAATGCCCTGAACCAGTCCGCACCAGGGGCTCCCCTGTGCCTGCGTAGGCTTTCCCAGGGTGTGCTCAAATCCTGTGGCCACTAGGTGTCATAGGTCATAATGGAGGGCCCTGTGTCATCTGCCTGGCGGGCCAGATCTCTGCCATTGGCTCAGTCTTGTCACCGGGCCCATCATACGCTCCGCCTACTCTTCCGGTGGTGGGACTGTCTCCATGGTGATGGCAAAGGAGCCTTAGTCCCGCCCACCTGGCCTTGACTTCACCTAGCTGGCCTGCTGACCCTCACTCAGACCTCTGTGTTGATAAAAATTAATGTCGGCCAGTGCCCAGGTGTCAGCATCTGGGATAAAGGATTCCGGACCTTGCCTGGGGCAGAAGGCAGCCTAGGTCAGCTGGTACCTGGAAGTCTAGTGACTCGTGGCACTGCTGCCAGTGACAGACAAATGGTGACTCCCACACTCACATATCCCCTGGTGGCAGAATGATAGTGATGGGTGGAGAAACATGGCTCCGGAGCACTCGCGCAATGGGGCACCGGCCAAAGGCCAGGGCCAGTAGTGGACGTCGCGGAGCTGAATGGCGAGCCAGTGAAGGGCCCAAGGATTCCTCTTGTATGTGGGAAACATGTCATCCGGGTCCCCACGTCCATAAACCACTGGATTGCTGGGGCCCAGGATGCCAGGATTTCGGCCTTGCCTTCGCAGCCCGGCCACATAGGCAGCCTTCCACCGGAGGCGGGGATATGTAGACAGCAAAAATGTGGAAAATGGCAGTGTCTCCTCCATTTCTCTGGCATCGGCCTTTTTGAGCGGCATGCTTTTTTCCTAGTAGGATGAGGCACCGACGGAGAAAGGCAGGATTATGTGTGCAGGAAAGGTATGTGCTGAGAAGGTGACAAGGTTGAGACCAGGTTGGGATCTTTAGTCCCAGGAAGGGCCCCTGGCAGGTGTGGGTCAATGTTCTGTGCCCATCCCACTTGGCGTGGGGAGGTTTACACCATACAAAGCAGCAGCGGAATTATTCTTCCCCCAGAGGTTGCATGTGCCCACAAGCTCCACCTGGCCAGGGTCCGCCCCTACCGTATTGCCCATGTCGATCAACAGAAGCTGAGAGCTTCCAGAGAGACTAACTGCTATTCTCTAGCCACGGGGAAGCGGTACAGCCAGAAGCCTCCCCTGTTTCATCTCCAGGTTCCCTCTCAGGCCCCTCATAGTTGTGATGTGTCTCAGGGGTAGAAAAAAGAGATTTCTTTAAAAGAACACATACAAAGAGGGGCCATAGATGCTGAGGAAGGGCGCCTTGCCTACTGATATCGTAGCGTAAGTGGAAAAGAGGTACCTGCCTGCTGTCCCAGTATGTCGAACGTGTCCACATCAGGGGTTGCCTACTGTGAAGTTATTCCCTGGGTGCCCTCGATTTTGTGGCCAAGGACAGAAGGGGCCGTTGCGTGTCCGTGGGTAAAATGGAGGGCTCTGCGGAACCGGCCGGTTAGGCTGGACCTCTCCTATTGGCTCAGAGTTTGTGACCCGTCCCCGTCAGAAGTTCCGGCCAGCCTTGCGGTGGCTGTCTCCATGGTGATTGGGAAGGAAGCCTTAGGCCCCGCACTCAGCTTTCACCTGGCCCAACTGGCCTCTTTACCCTCATCTAGACCGCTGTGTAGATGAAAGAAAGGATGTCGGCCAGTGACCACGCGTCCTCATTTCCTTTGAAGGATTAAGCTCCTTGCCTGGGCAGAAGACAGCCAAGGTCAGCCTGAGCCTAGAAACCTAGTGACCTGTGACACTGCAGACAGTGATAGATGTTGATGTCCACGCTCAGGTATCCGCAGGTGGCGGATCGAGAGTGGTCGGAGGTGTAGTGTAACTAGAGGTGACACACTCACAAGGGCACGGGCCAAAGGTCGGGAAAAATAGCTGAGGTCGTGGAGCTCTAGCGGAGCCAGTCTAGGGCCGAGGCCTCCCTCCTGTACGTGGCAAAGAGGTGATCCGTATGCCGCCATGCGCAGCCTCTGGACTGCTGGGGCCCTGGATGCCCGGATTTTGGCCTTGTCTTCGGAGAAGTGACGCACATGCAGTATGCCACCGGAGGCTGTGGCCCAGCAGAGGGCAAAATCTTGAAAATGCGGGCTTCAGTTGACTTTACCTGTGCTCTCCTTTGGCTGAGTGCCATCGTGTGTTTCCTAGCAGGAGAAGGCATTCGTGGAGAGAGGCGGATTCCCTGTGTGCAGGCAAAGTGTGTGCTGAGATGATGAGTCGCTGGAGACCGGGGTGGACTCTTCAGACCCAGGATAGGCCTCTGGCAGGTATGTGTCAATGTTTTCTGCCCTTCGCACTCAGCCAGGTATTTGTATACAATGTTACCAGCGGAAGTAGTAGTCTCCGGAGAGGCTGCCGCATGTCAGCAAGCTTCACCTGGCCAGGGTCCGCCGGTGATGTAGCTACCCCATCAGTCACTACTCTCTAGACCTTCCAGATAAACTACCAGATCTTGTGTGCCCATGGGCAACCAGTAGAGCCAGAGGCCTTCCCCCTTTGCTCTTTGGTCTCTAGGCACTCTATCAGGCACTCCAAGCTGTGAAGTGACTCAGGGGGAGAAGGAAGAGATTTCAGAGAATGAACACATCCAGAGAGAGACAGAGAGAGGCAAGAGATGCTGAGTGGGGATGCCTTGCGTAGTGATATCCTCAGGAAAGTGGGAAAGAGGTACCTGGCCTGCTCTGCCAATGCCCTGAACCAGTCCGCACCAGGGGCTCCCCTGTGCCTGCGTAGGCTTTCCCAGGGTGTGCTCAAATCCTGTGGCCACTAGGTGTCATAGGTCATAATGGAGGGCCCTGTGTCATCTGCCTGGCGGGCCAGATCTCTGCCATTGGCTCAGTCTTGTCACCGGGCCCATCATACGCTCCGCCTACTCTTCCGGTGGTGGGACTGTCTCCATGGTGATGGCAAAGGAGCCTTAGTCCCGCCCACCTGGCCTTGACTTCACCTAGCTGGCCTGCTGACCCTCACTCAGACCTCTGTGTTGATAAAAATTAATGTCGGCCAGTGCCCAGGTGTCAGCATCTGGGATAAAGGATTCCGGACCTTGCCTGGGGCAGAAGGCAGCCTAGGTCAGCTGGTACCTGGAAGTCTAGTGACTCGTGGCACTGCTGCCAGTGACAGACAAATGGTGACTCCCACACTCACATATCCCCTGGTGGCAGAATGATAGTGATGGGTGGAGAAACATGGCTCCGGAGCACTCGCGCAATGGGGCACCGGCCAAAGGCCAGGGCCAGTAGTGGACGTCGCGGAGCTGAATGGCGAGCCAGTGAAGGGCCCAAGGATTCCTCTTGTATGTGGGAAACATGTCATCCGGGTCCCCACGTCCATAAACCACTGGATTGCTGGGGCCCAGGATGCCAGGATTTCGGCCTTGCCTTCGCAGCCCGGCCACATAGGCAGCCTTCCACCGGAGGCGGGGATATGTAGACAGCAAAAATGTGGAAAATGGCAGTGTCTCCTCGATTTCTCTGGCATCGGCCTTTTTGAGCGGCATGCTTTTTTCCTAGTAGGATGAGGCACCGACGGAGAAAGGCAGGATTATGTGTGCAGGAAAGGTATGTGCTGAGAAGGTGACAAGGTTGAGACCAGGTTGGGATCTTTAGTCCCAGGAAGGGCCCCTGGCAGGTGTGGGTCAATGTTCTGTGCCCATCCCACTTGGCGTGGGGAGGTTTACACCATACAAAGCAGCAGCGGAATTATTCTTCCCCCAGAGGTTGCATGTGCCCACAAGCTCCACCTGGCCAGGGTCCGCCCCTACCGTATTGCCCATGTCGATCAACAGAAGCTGAGAGCTTCCAGAGAGACTAACTGCTGTTCTCTAGCCACGGGGAAGCGGTACAGCCAGAAGCCTCCCCTGTTTCATCTCCAGGTTCCCTCTCAGGCCCCTCATAGTTGTGATGTGTCTCAGGGGTAGAAAAAAGAGATTTCTTTAAAAGAACACATACAAAGAGGGGCCATAGATGCTGAGGAAGGGCGCCTTGCCTACTGATATCGTAGCGTAAGTGGAAAAGAGGTACCTGCCTGCTGTCCCAGTATGTCGAACGTGTCCACATCAGGGGTTGCCTACTGTGAAGTTATTCCCTGGGTGCCCTCGATTTTGTGGCCAAGGACAGAAGGGGCCGTTGCGTGTCCGTGGGTAAAATGGAGGGCTCTGCGGAACCGGCCGGTTAGGCTGGACCTCTCCTATTGGCTCAGAGTTTGTGACCCGTCCCCGTCAGAAGTTCCGGCCAGCCTTGCGGTGGCTGTCTCCATGGTGATTGGGAAGGAAGCCTTAGGCCCCGCACTCAGCTTTCACCTGGCCCACCTGGCCTCTTTACCCTCATCTAGACCGCTGTGTAGATGAAAGAAAGGATGTCGGCCAGTGGCCACGCGTCCTCATTTCCTTTGAAGGATTAAGCTCCTTGCCTGGGCAGAAGACAGCCAAGGTCAGCCTGAGCCTAGAAACCTAGTGACCTGTGACACTGCAGACAGTGATAGATGTTGATGTCCACGCTCAGGTATCCGCAGGTGGCGGATCGAGAGTGGTCGGAGGTGTAGTGTAACTAGAGGTGACACACTCACAAGGGCACGGGCCAAAGGTCGGGAAAAATAGCTGAGGTCGTGGAGCTCTAGCGGAGCCAGTCTAGGGCCGAGGCCTCCCTCCTGTACGTGGCAAAGAGGTGATCCGTATGCCGCCATGCGCAGCCTCTGGACTGCTGGGGCCCTGGATGCCCGGATTTCGGCCTTGTCTTCAGAGAAGTGACGCACATGCAGTATGCCACCGGAGGCTGTGGCCCAGCAGAGGGCAAAATCTTGAAAATGCGGGCTTCAGTTGACTTTACCTGTGCTCTCCTTTGGCTGAGTGCCATCGTGTGTTTCCTAGCAGGAGAAGGCATTCGTGGAGAGAGGCGGATTCCCTGTGTGCAGGCAAAGTGTGTGCTGAGATGATGAGTTGCTGGAGACCGGGGTGGACTCTTCAGACCCAGGATAGGCCTCTGGCAGGTATGTGTCAATGTTTTCTGCCCTTCGCACTCAGCCAGGTATTTGCATACAATGTTACCAGCGGAATTAGTAGTCTCCGGAGAGGCTGCCGCATGTCAGCAAGCTTCACCTGGCCAGGGTCCGCCGGTGATGTAGCTACCCCATCAGTCACTACTCTCTAGACCTTCCAGATAAACTACCAGATCTTGTCTGCCCATGGGCAACCAGTAGAGCCAGAGGCCTTCCCCCTTTGCTCTTTGGTCTCTAGGCACTCTATCAGGCACTCCAAGCTGTGAAGTGACTCAGGGGGAGAAGGAAGAGATTTCAGAGAATGAACACATCCAGAGAGAGACAGAGAGAGGCAAGAGATGCTGAGTGGGGATGCCTTGCGTAGTGATATCCTCAGGAAAGTGGGAAAGAGGTACCTGGCCTGCTCTGCCAATGCCCTGAACCAGTCCGCACCAGGGGCTCCCCTGTGCCTGCGTAGGCTTTCCCAGGGTGTGCTCAAATCCTGTGGCCACTAGGTGTCATAGGTCATAATGGAGGGCCCTGTGTCATCTGCCTGGCGGGCCAGATCTCTGCCATTGGCTCAGTCTTGTCACCGGGCCCATCATACGCTCCGCCTACTCTTCCGGTGGTGGGACTGTCTCCATGGTGATGGCAAAGGAGCCTTAGTCCCGCCCACCTGGCCTTGACTTCACCTAGCTGGCCTGCTGACCCTCACTCAGACCTCTGTGTTGATAAAAATTAATGTCGGCCAGTGCCCAGGTGTCAGCATCTGGGATAAAGGATTCCGGACCTTGCCTGGGGCAGAAGGCAGCCTAGGTCAGCTGGTACCTGGAAGTCTAGTGACTCGTGGCACTGCTGCCAGTGACAGACAAATGGTGACTCCCACACTCACATATCCCCTGGTGGCAGAATGATAGTGATGGGTGGAGAAACATGGCTCCGGAGCACTCGCGCAATGGGGCACCGGCCAAAGGCCAGGGCCAGTAGTGGACGTCGCGGAGCTGAATGGCGAGCCAGTGAAGGGCCCAAGGATTCCTCTTGTATGTGGGAAACATGTCATCCGGGTCCCCACGTCCATAAACCACTGGATTGCTGGGGCCCAGGATGCCAGGATTTCGGCCTTGCCTTCGCAGCCCGGCCACATAGGCAGCCTTCCACCGGAGGCGGGGATATGTAGACAGCAAAAATGTGGAAAATGGCAGTGTCTCCTCGATTTCTCTGGCATCGGCCTTTTTGAGCGGCATGCTTTTTTCCTAGTAGGATGAGGCACCGACGGAGAAAGGCAGGATTATGTGTGCAGGAAAGGTATGTGCTGAGAAGGTGACAAGGTTGAGACCAGGTTGGGATCTTTAGTCCCAGGAAGGGCCCCTGGCAGGTGTGGGTCAATGTTCTGTGCCCATCCCACTTGGCGTGGGGAGGTTTACACCATACAAAGCAGCAGCGGAATTATTCTTCCCCCAGAGGTTGCATGTGCCCACAAGCTCCACCTGGCCAGGGTCCGCCCCTACCGTATTGCCCATGTCGATCAACAGAAGCTGAGAGCTTCCAGAGAGACTAACTGCTATTCTCTAGCCACGGGGAAGCGGTACAGCCAGAAGCCTCCCCTGTTTCATCTCCAGGTTCCCTCTCAGGCCCCTCGTAGTTGTGATGTGTCTCAGGGGTAGAAAAAAGAGATTTCTTTAAAAGAACACATACAAAGAGGGGCCATAGATGCTGAGGAAGGGCGCCTTGCCTACTGATATCGTAGCGTAAGTGGAAAAGAGGTACCTGCCTGCTGTCCCAGTATGTCGAACGTGTCCACATCAGGGGTTGCCTACTGTGAAGTTATTCCCTGGGTGCCCTCGATTTTGTGGCCAAGGACAGAAGGGGCCGTTGCGTGTCCGTGGGTAAAATGGAGGGCTCTGCGGAACCGGCCGGTTAGGCTGGACCTCTCCTATTGGCTCAGAGTTTGTGACCCGTCCCCGTCAGAAGTTCCGGCCAGCCTTGCGGTGGCTGTCTCCATGGTGATTGGGAAGGAAGCCTTAGGCCCCGCACTCAGCTTTCACCTGGCCCACCTGGCCTCTTTACCCTCATCTAGACCGCTGTGTAGATGAAAGAAAGGATGTCGGCCAGTGACCACGCGTCCTCATTTCCTTTGAAGGATTAAGCTCCTTGCCTGGGCAGAAGACAGCCAAGGTCAGCCTGAGCCTAGAAACCTAGTGACCTGTGACACTGCAGACAGTGATAGATGTTGATGTCCACGCTCAGGTATCCGCAGGTGGCGGATCGAGAGTGGTCGGAGGTGTAGTGTAACTAGAGGTGACACACTCACAAGGGCACGGGCCAAAGGTCGGGAAAAATAGCTGAGGTCGTGGAGCTCTAGCGGAGCCAGTCTAGGGCCGAGGCCTCCCTCCTGTACGTGGCAAAGAGGTGATCCGTATGCCGCCATGCGCAGCCTCTGGACTGCTGGGGCCCTGGATGCCCGGATTTCGGCCTTGTCTTCGGAGAAGTGACGCACATGCAGTATGCCACCGGAGGCTGTGGCCCAGCAGAGGGCAAAATCTTGAAAATGCGGGCTTCAGTTGACTTTACCTGTGCTCTCCTTTGGCTGAGTGCCATCGTGTGTTTCCTAGCAGGAGAAGGCATTCGTGGAGAGAGGCGGATTCCCTGTGTGCAGGCAAAGTGTGTGCTGAGATGATGAGTCGCTGGAGACCGGGGTGGACTCTTCAGACCCAGGATAGGCCTCTGGCAGGTATGTGTCAATGTTTTCTGCCCTTCGCACTCAGCCAGGTATTTGTATACAATGTTACCAGCGGAAGTAGTAGTCTCCGGAGAGGCTGCCGCATGTCAGCAAGCTTCACCTGGCCAGGGTCCGCCGGTGATGTAGCTACCCCATCAGTCACTACTCTCTAGACCTTCCAGATAAACTACCAGATCTTGTCTGCCCATGGGCAACCAGTAGAGCCAGAGGCCTTCCCCCTTTGCTCTTTGGTCTCTAGGCACTCTATCAGGCACTCCAAGCTGTGAAGTGACTCAGGGGGAGAAGGAAGAGATTTCAGAGAATGAACACATCCAGAGAGAGACAGAGAGAGGCAAGAGATGCTGAGTGGGGATGCCTTGCGTAGTGATATCCTCAGGAAAGTGGGAAAGAGGTACCTGGCCTGCTCTGCCAATGCCCTGAACCAGTCCGCACCAGGGGCTCCCCTGTGCCTGCGTAGGCTTTCCCAGGGTGTGCTCAAATCCTGTGGCCACTAGGTGTCATAGGTCATAATGGAGGGCCCTGTGTCATCTGCCTGGCGGGCCAGATCTCTGCCATTGGCTCAGTCTTGTCACCGGGCCCATCATACGCTCCGCCTACTCTTCCGGTGGTGGGACTGTCTCCATGGTGATGGCAAAGGAGCCTTAGTCCCGCCCACCTGGCCTTGACTTCACCTAGCTGGCCTGCTGACCCTCACTCAGACCTCTGTGTTGATAAAAATTAATGTCGGCCAGTGCCCAGGTGTCAGCATCTGGGATAAAGGATTCCGGACCTTGCCTGGGGCAGAAGGCAGCCTAGGTCAGCTGGTACCTGGAAGTCTAGTGACTCGTGGCACTGCTGCCAGTGACAGACAAATGGTGACTCCCACACTCACATATCCCCTGGTGGCAGAATGATAGTGATGGGTGGAGAAACATGGCTCCGGAGCACTCGCGCAATGGGGCACCGGCCAAAGGCCAGGGCCAGTAGTGGACGTCGCGGAGCTGAATGGCGAGCCAGTGAAGGGCCCAAGGATTCCTCTTGTATGTGGGAAACATGTCATCCGGGTCCCCACGTCCATAAACCACTGGATTGCTGGGGCCCAGGATGCCAGGATTTCGGCCTTGCCTTCGCAGCCCGGCCACATAGGCAGCCTTCCACCGGAGGCGGGGATATGTAGACAGCAAAAATGTGGAAAATGGCAGTGTCTCCTCGATTTCTCTGGCATCGGCCTTTTTGAGCGGCATGCTTTTTTCCTAGTAGGATGAGGCACCGACGGAGAAAGGCAGGATTATGTGTGCAGGAAAGGTATGTGCTGAGAAGGTGACAAGGTTGAGACCAGGTTGGGATCTTTAGTCCCAGGAAGGGCCCCTGGCAGGTGTGGGTCAATGTTCTGTGCCCATCCCACTTGGCGTGGGGAGGTTTACACCATACAAAGCAGCAGCGGAATTATTCTTCCCCCAGAGGTTGCATGTGCCCACAAGCTCCACCTGGCCAGGGTCCGCCCCTACCGTATTGCCCATGTCGATCAACAGAAGCTGAGAGCTTCCAGAGAGACTAACTGCTATTCTCTAGCCACGGGGAAGCGGTACAGCCAGAAGCCTCCCCTGTTTCATCTCCAGGTTCCCTCTCAGGCCCCTCATAGTTGTGATGTGTCTCAGGGGTAGAAAAAAGAGATTTCTTTAAAAGAACACATACAAAGAGGGGCCATAGATGCTGAGGAAGGGCGCCTTGCCTACTGATATCGTAGCGTAAGTGGAAAAGAGGTACCTGCCTGCTGTCCCAGTATGTCGAACGTGTCCACATCAGGGGTTGCCTACTGTGAAGTTATTCCCTGGGTGCCCTCGATTTTGTGGCCAAGGACAGAAGGGGCCGTTGCGTGTCCGTGGGTAAAATGGAGGGCTCTGCGGAACCGGCCGGTTAGGCTGGACCTCTCCTATTGGCTCAGAGTTTGTGACCCGTCCCCGTCAGAAGTTCCGGCCAGCCTTGCGGTGGCTGTCTCCATGGTGATTGGGAAGGAAGCCTTAGGCCCCGCACTCAGCTTTCACCTGGCCCACCTGGCCTCTTTACCCTCATCTAGACCGCTGTGTAGATGAAAGAAAGGATGTCGGCCAGTGGCCACGCGTCCTCATTTCCTTTGAAGGATTAAGCTCCTTGCCTGGGCAGAAGACAGCCAAGGTCAGCCTGAGCCTAGAAACCTAGTGACCTGTGACACTGCAGACAGTGATAGATGTTGATGTCCACGCTCAGGTATCCGCAGGTGGCGGATCGAGAGTGGTCGGAGGTGTAGTGTAACTAGAGGTGACACACTCACAAGGGCACGGGCCAAAGGTCGGGAAAAATAGCTGAGGTCGTGGAGCTCTAGCGGAGCCAGTCTAGGGCCGAGGCCTCCCTCCTGTACGTGGCAAAGAGGTGATCCGTATGCCGCCATGCGCAGCCTCTGGACTGCTGGGGCCCTGGATGCCCGGATTTCGGCCTTGTCTTCGGAGAAGTGACGCACATGCAGTATGCCACCGGAGGCTGTGGCCCAGCAGAGGGCAAAATCTTGAAAATGCGGGCTTCAGTTGACTTTACCTGTGCTCTCCTTTGGCTGAGTGCCATCGTGTGTTTCCTAGCAGGAGAAGGCATTCGTGGAGAGAGGCGGATTCCCTGTGTGCAGGCAAAGTGTGTGCTGAGATGATGAGTTGCTGGAGACCGGGGTGGACTCTTCAGACCCAGGATAGGCCTCTGGCAGGTATGTGTCAATGTTTTCTGCCCTTCGCACTCAGCCAGGTATTTGCATACAATGTTACCAGCGGAATTAGTAGTCTCCGGAGAGGCTGCCGCATGTCAGCAAGCTTCACCTGGCCAGGGTCCGCCGGTGATGTAGCTACCCCATCAGTCACTACTCTCTAGACCTTCCAGATAAACTACCAGATCTTGTCTGCCCATGGGCAACCAGTAGAGCCAGAGGCCTTCCCCCTTTGCTCTTTGGTCTCTAGGCACTCTATCAGGCACTCCAAGCTGTGAAGTGACTCAGGGGGAGAAGGAAGAGATTTCAGAGAATGAACACATCCAGAGAGAGACAGAGAGAGGCAAGAGATGCTGAGTGGGGATGCCTTGCGTAGTGATATCCTCAGGAAAGTGGGAAAGAGGTACCTGGCCTGCTCTGCCAATGCCCTGAACCAGTCCGCACCAGGGGCTCCCCTGTGCCTGCGTAGGCTTTCCCAGGGTGTGCTCAAATCCTGTGGCCACTAGGTGTCATAGGTCATAATGGAGGGCCCTGTGTCATCTGCCTGGCGGGCCAGATCTCTGCCATTGGCTCAGTCTTGTCACCGGGCCCATCATACGCTCCGCCTACTCTTCCGGTGGTGGGACTGTCTCCATGGTGATGGCAAAGGAGCCTTAGTCCCGCCCACCTGGCCTTGACTTCACCTAGCTGGCCTGCTGACCCTCACTCAGACCTCTGTGTTGATAAAAATTAATGTCGGCCAGTGCCCAGGTGTCAGCATCTGGGATAAAGGATTCCGGACCTTGCCTGGGGCAGAAGGCAGCCTAGGTCAGCTGGTACCTGGAAGTCTAGTGACTCGTGGCACTGCTGCCAGTGACAGACAAATGGTGACTCCCACACTCACATATCCCCTGGTGGCAGAATGATAGTGATGGGTGGAGAAACATCGCTCCGGAGCACTCGCGCAATGGGGCACCGGCCAAAGGCCAGGGCCAGTAGTGGACGTCGCGGAGCTGAATGGCGAGTCAGTGAAGGGCCCAAGGATTCCTCTTGTATGTGGGAAACATGTCATCCGGGTCCCCACGTCCATAAACCACTGGATTGCTGGGGCCCAGGATGCCAGGATTTCAGCCTTGCCTTCGCAGCCCGGCCACATAGGCAGCCTTCCACCGGAGGCGGGGATATGTAGACAGCAAAAATGTGGAAAATGGCAGTGTCTCCTCGATTTCTCTGGCATCAGCCTTTTTGAGCGGCATGCTTTTTTCCTAGTAGGATGAGGCACCGACGGAGAAAGGCAGGATTATGTGTGCAGGAAAGGTATGTGCTGAGAAGGTGACAAGGTTGAGACCAGGTTGGGATCTTTAGTCCCAGGAAGGGCCCCTGGCAGGTGTGGGTCAATGTTCTGTGCCCATCCCACTTGGCGTGGGGAGGTTTACACCATACAAAGCAGCAGCGGAATTATTCTTCCCCCAGAGGTTGCATGTGCCCACAAGCTCCACCTGGCCAGGGTCCGCCCCTACCGTATTGCCCATGTCGATCAACAGAAGCTGAGAGCTTCCAGAGAGACTAACTGCTATTCTCTAGCCACGGGGAAGCGGTACAGCCAGAAGCCTCCCCTGTTTCATCTCCAGGTTCCCTCTCAGGCCCCTCATAGTTGTGATGTGTCTCAGGGGTAGAAAAAAGAGATTTCTTTAAAAGAACACATACAAAGAGGGGCCATAGATGCTGAGAAAGGGCGCCTTGCCTACTGATATCGTAGCGTAAGTGGAAAAGAGGTACCTGCCTGCTGTCCCAGTATGTCGAACGTGTCCACATCAGGGGTTGCCTACTGTGAAGTTATTCCCTGGGTGCCCTCGATTTTGTGGCCAAGGACAGAAGGGGCCGTTGCGTGTCCGTGGGTAAAATGGAGGGCTCTGCGGAACCGGCCGGTTAGGCTGGACCTCTCCTATTGGCTCAGAGTTTGTGACCCGTCCCCGTCAGAAGTTCCGGCCAGCCTTGCGGTGGCTGTCTCCATGGTGATTGGGAAGGAAGCCTTAGGCCCCGCACTCAGCTTTCACCTGGCCCACCTGGCCTCTTTACCCTCATCTAGACCGCTGTGTAGATGAAAGAAAGGATGTCGGCCAGTGACCACGCGTCCTCATTTCCTTTGAAGGATTAAGCTCCTTGCCTGGGCAGAAGACAGCCAAGGTCAGCCTGAGCCTAGAAACCTAGTGACCTGTGACACTGCAGACAGTGATAGATGTTGATGTCCACGCTCAGGTATCCGCAGGTGGCGGATCGAGAGTGGTCGGAGGTGTAGTGTAACTAGAGGTGACACACTCACAAGGGCACGGGCCAAAGGTCGGGAAAAATAGCTGAGGTCGTGGAGCTCTAGCGGAGCCAGTCTAGGGCCGAGGCCTCCCTCCTGTACGTGGCAAAGAGGTGATCCGTATGCCGCCATGCGCAGCCTCTGGACTGCTGGGGCCCTGGATGCCCGGATTTCGGCCTTGTCTTCGGAGAAGTGACGCACATGCAGTATGCCACCGGAGGCTGTGGCCCAGCAGAGGGCAAAATCTTGAAAATGCGGGCTTCAGTTGACTTTACCTGTGCTCTCCTTTGGCTGAGTGCCATCGTGTGTTTCCTAGCAGGAGAAGGCATTCGTGGAGAGAGGCGGATTCCCTGTGTGCAGGCAAAGTGTGTGCTGAGATGATGAGTCGCTGGAGACCGGGGTGGACTCTTCAGACCCAGGATAGGCCTCTGGCAGGTATGTGTCAATGTTTTCTGCCCTTCGCACTCAGCCAGGTATTTGCATACAATGTTACCAGCGGAAGTAGTAGTCTCCGGAGAGGCTGCCGCATGTCAGCAAGCTTCACCTGGCCAGGGTCCGCCGGTGATGTAGCTACCCCATCAGTCACTACTCTCTAGACCTTCCAGATAAACTACCAGATCTTGTCTGCCCATGGGCAACCAGTAGAGCCAGAGGCCTTCCCCCTTTGCTCTTTGGTCTCTAGGCACTCTATCAGGCACTCCAAGCTGTGAAGTGACTCAGGGGGAGAAGGAAGAGATTTCAGAGAATGAACACATCCAGAGAGAGACAGAGAGAGGCAAGAGATGCTGAGTGGGGATGCCTTGCGTAGTGATATCCTCAGGAAAGTGGGAAAGAGGTACCTGGCCTGCTCTGCCAATGCCCTGAACCAGTCCGCACCAGGGGCTCCCCTGTGCCTGCGTAGGCTTTCCCAGGGTGTGCTCAAATCCTGTGGCCACTAGGTGTCATAGGTCATAATGGAGGGCCCTGTGTCATCTGCCTGGCGGGCCAGATCTCTGCCATTGGCTCAGTCTTGTCACCGGGCCCATCATACGCTCCGCCTACTCTTCCGGTGGGGGGACTGTCTCCATGGTGATGGCAAAGGAGCCTTAGTCCCGCCCACCTGGCCTTGACTTCACCTAGCTGGCCTGCTGACCCTCACTCAGACCTCTGTGTTGATAAAAATTAATGTCGGCCAGTGCCCAGGTGTCAGCATCTGGGATAAAGGATTCCGGACCTTGCCTGGGGCAGAAGGCAGCCTAGGTCAGCTGGTACCTGGAAGTCTAGTGACTCGTGGCACTGCTGCCAGTGACAGACAAATGGTGACTCCCACACTCACATATCCCCTGGTGGCAGAATGATAGTGATGGGTGGAGAAACATGGCTCCGGAGCACTCGCGCAATGGGGCACCGGCCAAAGGCCAGGGCCAGTAGTGGACGTCGCGGAGCTGAATGGCGAGCCAGTGAAGGGCCCAAGGATTCCTCTTGTATGTGGGAAACATGTCATCCGGGTCCCCACGTCCATAAACCACTGGATTGCTGGGGCCCAGGATGCCAGGATTTCGGCCTTGCCTTCGCAGCCCGGCCACATAGGCAGCCTTCCACCGGAGGCGGGGATATGTAGACAGCAAAAATGTGGAAAATGGCAGTGTCTCCTCGATTTCTCTGGCATCGGCCTTTTTGAGCGGCATGCTTTTTTCCTAGTAGGATGAGGCACCGACGGAGAAAGGCAGGATTATGTGTGCAGGAAAGGTATGTGCTGAGAAGGTGACAAGGTTGAGACCAGGTTGGGATCTTTAGTCCCAGGAAGGGCCCCTGGCAGGTGTGGGTCAATGTTCTGTGCCCATCCCACTTGGCGTGGGGAGGTTTACACCATACAAAGCAGCAGCGGAATTATTCTTCCCCCAGAGGTTGCATGTGCCCACAAGCTCCACCTGGCCAGGGTCCGCCCCTACCGTATTGCCCATGTCGATCAACAGAAGCTGAGAGCTTCCAGAGAGACTAACTGCTATTCTCTAGCCACGGGGAAGCGGTACAGCCAGAAGCCTCCCCTGTTTCATCTCCAGGTTCCCTCTCAGGCCCCTCATAGTTGTGATGTGTCTCAGGGGTAGAAAAAAGAGATTTCTTTAAAAGAACACATACAAAGAGGGGCCGAAGATGCTGAGGAAGGGCGCCTTGCCTACTGATATCGTAGCGTAAGTGGAAAAGAGGTACCTGCCTGCTGTCCCAGTATGTCGAACGTGTCCACATCAGGGGTTGCCTACTGTGAAGTTATTCCCTGGGTGCCCTCGATTTTGTGGCCAAGGACAGAAGGGGCCGTTGCGTGTCCGTGGGTAAAATGGAGGGCTCTGCGGAACCGGCCGGTTAGGCTGGACCTCTCCTATTGGCTCAGAGTTTGTGACCCGTCCCCGTCAGAAGTTCCGGCCAGCCTTGCGGTGGCTGTCTCCATGGTGATTGGGAAGGAAGCCTTAGGCCCCGCACTCAGCTTTCACCTGGCCCACCTGGCCTCTTTACCCTCATCTAGACCGCTGTGTAGATGAAAGAAAGGATGTCGGCCAGTGACCACGCGTCCTCATTTCCTTTGAAGGATTAAGCTCCTTGCCTGGGCAGAAGACAGCCAAGGTCAGCCTGAGCCTAGAAACCTAGTGACCTGTGACACTGCAGACAGTGATAGATGTTGATGTCCACGCTCAGGTATCCGCAGGTGGCGGATCGAGAGTGGTCGGAGGTGTAGTGTAACTAGAGGTGACACACTCACAAGGGCACGGGCCAAAGGTCGGGAAAAATAGCTGAGGTCGTGGAGCTCTAGCGGAGCCAGTCTAGGGCCGAGGCCTCCCTCCTGTACGTGGCAAAGAGGTGATCCGTATGCCGCCATGCGCAGCCTCTGGACTGCTGGGGCCCTGGATGCCCGGATTTCGGCCTTGTCTTCGGAGAAGTGACGCACATGCAGTATGCCACCGGAGGCTGTGGCCCAGCAGAGGGCAAAATCTTGAAAATGCGGGCTTCAGTTGACTTTACCTGTGCTCTCCTTTGGCTGAGTGCCATCGTGTGTTTCCTAGCAGGAGAAGGCATTCGTGGAGAGAGGCGGATTCCCTGTGTGCAGGCAAAGTGTGTGCTGAGATGATGAGTTGCTGGAGACCGGGGTGGACTCTTCAGACCCAGGATAGGCCTCTGGCAGGTATGTGTCAATGTTTTCTGCCCTTCGCACTCAGCCAGGTATTTGCATACAATGTTACCAGCGGAAGTAGTAGTCTCCGGAGAGGCTGCCACATGTCAGCAAGCTTCACCTGGCCAGGGTCCGCCGGTGATGTAGCTACCCCATCAGTCACTACTCTCTAGACCTTCCAGATAAACTACCAGATCTTGTCTGCCCATGGGCAACCAGTAGAGCCAGAGGCCTTCCCCCTTTGCTCTTTGGTCTCTAGGCACTCTATCAGGCACTCCAAGCTGTGAAGTGACTCAGGGGGAGAAGGAAGAGATTTCAGAGAATGAACACATCCAGAGAGAGACAGAGAGAGGCAAGAGATGCTGAGTGGGGATGCCTTGCGTAGTGATATCCTCAGGAAAGTGGGAAAGAGGTACCTGGCCTGCTCTGCCAATGCCCTGAACCAGTCCGCACCAGGGGCTCCCCTGTGCCTGCGTAGGCTTTCCCAGGGTGTGCTCAAATCCTGTGGCCACTAGGTGTCATAGGTCATAATGGAGGGCCCTGTGTCATCTGCCTGGCGGGCCAGATCTCTGCCATTGGCTCAGTCTTGTCACCGGGCCCATCATACGCTCCGCCTACTCTTCCGGTGGTGGGACTGTCTCCATGGTGATGGCAAAGGAGCCTTAGTCCCGCCCACCTGGCCTTGACTTCACCTAGCTGGCCTGCTGACCCTCACTCAGACCTCTGTGTTGATAAAAATTAATGTCGGCCAGTGCCCAGGTGTCAGCATCTGGGATAAAGGATTCCGGACCTTGCCTGGGGCAGAAGGCAGCCTAGGTCAGCTGGTACCTGGAAGTCTAGTGACTCGTGGCACTGCTGCCAGTGACAGACAAATGGTGACTCCCACACTCACATATCCCCTGGTGGCAGAATGATAGTGATGGGTGGAGAAACATGGCTCCGGAGCACTCGCGCAATGGGGCACCGGCCAAAGGCCAGGGCCAGTAGTGGACGTCGCGGAGCTGAATGGCGAGCCAGTGAAGGGCCCAAGGATTCCTCTTGTATGTGGGAAACATGTCATCCGGGTCCCCACGTCCATAAACCACTGGATTGCTGGGGCCCAGGATGCCAGGATTTCGGCCTTGCCTTCGCAGCCCGGCCACATAGGCAGCCTTCCACCGGAGGCGGGGATATGTAGACAGCAAAAATGTGGAAAATGGCAGTGTCTCCTCGATTTCTCTGGCATCGGCCTTTTTGAGCGGCATGCTTTTTTCCTAGTAGGATGAGGCACCGACGGAGAAAGGCAGGATTATGTGTGCAGGAAAGGTATGTGCTGAGAAGGTGACAAGGTTGAGACCAGGTTGGGATCTTTAGTCCCAGGAAGGGCCCCTGGCAGGTGTGGGTCAATGTTCTGTGCCCATCCCACTTGGCGTGGGGAGGTTTACACCATACAAAGCAGCAGCGGAATTATTCTTCCCCCAGAGGTTGCATGTGCCCACAAGCTCCACCTGGCCAGGGTCCGCCCCTACCGTATTGCCCATGTCGATCAACAGAAGCTGAGAGCTTCCAGAGAGACTAACTGCTATTCTCTAGCCACGGGGAAGCGGTACAGCCAGAAGCCTCCCCTGTTTCATCTCCAGGTTCCCTCTCAGGCCCCTCGTAGTTGTGATGTGTCTCAGGGGTAGAAAAAAGAGATTTCTTTAAAAGAACACATACAAAGAGGGGCCATAGATGCTGAGGAAGGGCGCCTTGCCTACTGATATCGTAGCGTAAGTGGAAAAGAGGTACCTGCCTGCTGTCCCAGTATGTCGAACGTGTCCACATCAGGGGTTGCCTACTGTGAAGTTATTCCCTGGGTGCCCTCGATTTTGTGGCCAAGGACAGAAGGGGCCGTTGCGTGTCCGTGGGTAAAATGGAGGGCTCTGCGGAACCGGCCGGTTAGGCTGGACCTCTCCTATTGGCTCAGAGTTTGTGACCCGTCCCCGTCAGAAGTTCCGGCCAGCCTTGCGGTGGCTGTCTCCATGGTGATTGGGAAGGAAGCCTTAGGCCCCGCACTCAGCCTTCACCTGGCCCACCTGGCTGTGTAGATGAAAGAAGGGATGTCGACCAGTGGCCACGCGTCCTCATTTCCTTTGAAGGATTAAGCTCCTTGCCTGGGCAGAAGACAGCCAAGGTCAGCCTGAGCCTAGACACCTAGTGACCTGTGACACTGCAGACAGTGATAGATGTTGATGTCCACGCTCAGGTATCCGCAGGTGGCGGATCGAGAGTGGTCGGAGGTGAAGTGTAACTAGAGGTGACACACTCACAAGGGCACGGGCCAAAGGTCGGGAAAAATAGCTGAGATCGTGGAGCTCTAGCGGAGCCAGTCTAGGGCCGAGGCCTCCCTCCTGTACGTGGCAAAGAGGTGATCCGTATGCCGCCATGCGCAGCCTCTGGACTGCTGAGGCCCTGGATGCCCGGATTTCGGCCTCGTCTTCGGAGAAGTGACGCACATGCAGTGTGCCACCGGAGGCTGTGGCCCAGCAGAGGGCAAAATCTTGAAAATGCGGGCTTCAGTTGACTTTGCCTGTGCTCTCCTTTGGCTGAGTGCCATCGTGTGTTTCCTAGCAGGAGAAGGCATTCGTGGAGAGAGGCGGATTCCCTGTGTGCAGGCAAAGTGTGTGCTGAGATGATGAGTTGCTGGAGACCGGGGTGGACTCTTCAGACCCAGGATAGGCCTCTGGCAGGTATGTGTCAATGTTTTCTGCCCTTCGCACTCAGCCAGGTATTTGCATACAATGTTACCAGCGGAAGTAGTAGTCTCCGGAGAGGCTGCCGCATGTCAGCAAGCTTCACCTGGCCAGGGTCCGCCGGTGATGTAGCTACCCCATCAGTCACTACTCTCTAGACCTTCCAGATAAACTACCAGATCTTGTGTGCCCATGGGCAACCAGTAGAGCCAGAGGCCTTCCCCCTTTGCTCTTTGGTCTCTAGGCACTCTATCAGGCACTCCAAGCTGTGAAGTGACTCAGGGGGAGAAGGAAGAGATTTCAGAGAATGAACACATCCAGAGAGAGACAGAGAGAGGCAAGAGATGCTGAGTGGGGATGCCTTGCGTAGTGATATCCTCAGGAAAGTGGGAAAGAGGTACCTGGCCTGCTCTGCCAATGCCCTGAACCAGTCCGCACCAGGGGCTCCCCTGTGCCTGCGTAGGCTTTCCCAGGGTGTGCTCAAATCCTGTGGCCACTAGGTGTCATAGGTCATAATGGAGGGCCCTGTGTCATCTGCCTGGCGGGCCAGATCTCTGCCATTGGCTCAGTCTTGTCACCGGGCCCATCATACGCTCCGCCTACTCTTCCGGTGGTGGGACTGTCTCCATGGTGATGGCAAAGGAGCCTTAGTCCCGCCCACCTGGCCTTAACTTCACCTAGCTGGCCTGCTGACCCTCACTCAGACCTCTGTGTTGATAAAAATTAATGTCGGCCAGTGCCCAGGTGTCAGCATCTGGGATAAAGGATTCCGGACCTTGCCTGGGGCAGAAGGCAGCCTAGGTCAGCTGGTACCTGGAAGTCTAGTGACTCGTGGCACTGCTGCCAGTGACAGACAAATGGTGACTCCCACACTCACATATCCCCTGGTGGCAGAATGATAGTGATGGGTGGAGAAACATGGCTCCGGAGCACTCGCGCAATGGGGCACCGGCCAAAGGCCAGGGCCAGTAGTGGACGTCGTGGAGCTGAATGGCGAGCCAGTGAAGGGCCCAAGGATTCCTCTTGTATGTGGGAAACATGTCATCCGGGTCCCCACGTCCATAAACCACTGGATTGCTGGGGCCCAGGATGCCAGGATTTCGGCCTTGCCTTCGCAGCCCGGCCACATAGGCAGCCTTCCACCGGAGGCGGGGATATGTAGACAGCAAAAATGTGGAAAATGGCAGTGTCTCCTCGATTTCTCTGGCATCGGCCTTTTTGAGCGGCATGCTTTTTTCCTAGTAGGATGAGGCACCGACGGAGAAAGGCAGGATTATGTGTGCAGGAAAGGTATGTGCTGAGAAGGTGACAAGGTTGAGACCAGGTTGGGATCTTTAGTCCCAGGAAGGGCCCCTGGCAGGTGTGGGTCAATGTTCTGTGCCCATCCCACTTGGCGTGGGGAGGTTTACACCATACAAAGCAGCAGCGGAATTATTCTTCCCCCAGAGGTTGCATGTGCCCACAAGCTCCACCTGGCCAGGGTCCGCCCCTACCGTATTGCCCATGTCGATCAACAGAAGCTGAGAGCTTCCAGAGAGACTAACTGCTATTCTCTAGCCACGGGGAAGCGGTACAGCCAGAAGCCTCCCCTGTTTCATCTCCAGGTTCCCTCTCAGGCCCCTCATAGTTGTGATGTGTCTCAGGGGTAGAAAAAAGAGATTTCTTTAAAAGAACACATACAAAGAGGGGCCATAGATGCTGAGGAAGGGCGCCTTGCCTACTGATATCGTAGCGTAAGTGGAAAAGAGGTACCTGCCTGCTGTCCCAGTATGTCGAACGTGTCCACATCAGGGGTTGCCTACTGTGAAGTTATTCCCTGGGTGCCCTCGATTTTGTGGCCAAGGACAGAAGGGGCCGTTGCGTGTCCGTGGGTAAAATGGAGGGCTCTGCGGAACCGGCCGGTTAGGCTGGACCTCTCCTATTGGCTCAGAGTTTGTGACCCGTCCCCGTCAGAAGTTCCGGCCAGCCTTGCGGTGGCTGTCTCCATGGTGATTGGGAAGGAAGCCTTAGGCCCCGCACTCAGCCTTCACCTGGCCCACCTGGCTGTGTAGATGAAAGAAGGGATGTCGACCAGTGGCCACGCGTCCTCATTTCCTTTGAAGGATTAAGCTCCTTGCCTGGGCAGAAGACAGCCAAGGTCAGCCTGAGCCTAGACACCTAGTGACCTGTGACACTGCAGACAGTGATAGATGTTGATGTCCACGCTCAGGTATCCGCAGGTGGCGGATCGAGAGTGGTCGGAGGTGAAGTGTAACTAGAGGTGACACACTCACAAGGGCACGGGCCAAAGGTCGGGAAAAATAGCTGAGGTCGTGGAGCTCTAGCGGAGCCAGTCTAGGGCCGAGGCCTCCCTCCTGTACGTGGCAAAGAGGTGATCCGTATGCCGCCATGCGCAGCCTCTGGACTGCTGGGGCCCTGGATGCCCGGATTTCGGCCTTGTCTTCGGAGAAGTGACGCACATGCAGTGTGCCACCGGAGGCTGTGGCCCAGCAGAGGGCAAAATCTTGAAAATGCGGGCTTCAGTTGACTTTGCCTGTGCTCTCCTTTGGCTGAGTGCCATCGTGTGTTTCCTAGCAGGAGAAGGCATTCGTGGAGAGAGGCGGATTCCCTGTGTGCAGGCAAAGTGTGTGCTGAGATGATGAGTCGCTGGAGACCGGGGTGGACTCTTCAGACCCAGGATAGGCCTCTGGCAGGTATGTGTCAATGTTTTCTGCCCTTCGCACTCAGCCAGGTATTTGCATACAATGTTACCAGCGGAAGTAGTAGTCTCCGGAGAGGCTGCCACATGTCAGCAAGCTTCACCTGGCCAGGGTCCGCCGGTGATGTAGCTACCCCATCAGTCACTACTCTCTAGACCTTCCAGATAAACTACCAGATCTTGTGTGCCCATGGGCAACCAGTAGAGCCAGAGGCCTTCCCCCTTTGCTCTTTGGTCTCTAGGCACTCTATCAGGCACTCCAAGCTGTGAAGTGACTCAGGGGGAGAAGGAAGAGATTTCAGAGAATGAACACATCCAGAGAGAGACAGAGAGAGGCAAGAGATGCTGAGTGGGGATGCCTTGCGTAGTGATATCCTCAGGAAAGTGGGAAAGAGGTACCTGGCCTGCTCTGCCAATGCCCTGAACCAGTCCGCACCAGGGGCTCCCCTGTGCCTGCGTAGGCTTTCCCAGGGTGTGCTCAAATCCTGTGGCCACTAGGTGTCATAGGTCATAATGGAGGGCCCTGTGTCATCTGCCTGGCGGGCCAGATCTCTGCCATTGGCTCAGTCTTGTCACCGGGCCCATCATACGCTCCGCCTACTCTTCCGGTGGTGGGACTGTCTCCATGGTGATGGCAAAGGAGCCTTAGTCCCGCCCACCTGGCCTTGACTTCACCTAGCTGGCCTGCTGACCCTCACTCAGACCTCTGTGTTGATAAAAATTAATGTCGGCCAGTGCCCAGGTGTCAGCATCTGGGATAAAGGATTCCGGACCTTGCCTGGGGCAGAAGGCAGCCTAGGTCAGCTGGTACCTGGAAGTCTAGTGACTCGTGGCACTGCTGCCAGTGACAGACAAATGGTGACTCCCACACTCACATATCCCCTGGTGGCAGAATGATAGTGATGGGTGGAGAAACATGGCTCCGGAGCACTCGCGCAATGGGGCACCGGCCAAAGGCCAGGGCCAGTAGTGGACGTCGCGGAGCTGAATGGCGAGCCAGTGAAGGGCCCAAGGATTCCTCTTGTATGTGGGAAACATGTCATCCGGGTCCCCACGTCCATAAACCACTGGATTGCTGGGGCCCAGGATGCCAGGATTTCGGCCTTGCCTTCGCAGCCCGGCCACATAGGCAGCCTTCCACCGGAGGCGGGGATATGTAGACAGCAAAAATGTGGAAAATGGCAGTGTCTCCTCGATTTCTCTGGCATCGGCCTTTTTGAGCGGCATGCTTTTTTCCTAGTAGGATGAGGCACCGACGGAGAAAGGCAGGATTATGTGTGCAGGAAAGGTATGTGCTGAGAAGGTGACAAGGTTGAGACCAGGTTGGGATCTTTAGTCCCAGGAAGGGCCCCTGGCAGGTGTGGGTCAATGTTCTGTGCCCATCCCACTTGGCGTGGGGAGGTTTACACCATACAAAGCAGCAGCGGAATTATTCTTCCCCCAGAGGTTGCATGTGCCCACAAGCTCCACCTGGCCAGGGTCCGCCCCTACCGTATTGCCCATGTCGATCAACAGAAGCTGAGAGCTTCCAGAGAGACTAACTGCTATTCTCTAGCCACGGGGAAGCGGTACAGCCAGAAGCCTCCCCTGTTTCATCTCCAGGTTCCCTCTCAGGCCCCTCATAGTTGTGATGTGTCTCAGGGGTAGAAAAAAGAGATTTCTTTAAAAGAACACATACAAAGAGGGGCCATAGATGCTGAGGAAGGGCGCCTTGCCTACTGATATCGTAGCGTAAGTGGAAAAGAGGTACCTGCCTGCTGTCCCAGTATGTCGAACGTGTCCACATCAGGGGTTGCCTACTGTGAAGTTATTCCCTGGGTGCCCTCGATTTTGTGGCCAAGGACAGAAGGGGCCGTTGCGTGTCCGTGGGTAAAATGGAGGGCTCTGCGGAACCGGCCGGTTAGGCTGGACCTCTCCTATTGGCTCAGAGTTTGTGACCCGTCCCCGTCAGAAGTTCCGGCCAGCCTTGCGGTGGCTGTCTCCATGGTGATTGGGAAGGAAGCCTTAGGCCCCGCACTCAGCCTTCACCTGGCCCACCTGGCTGTGTAGATGAAAGAAAGGATGTCGGCCAGTGACCACGCGTCCTCATTTCCTTTGAAGGATTAAGCTCCTTGCCTGGGCAGAAGACAGCCAAGGTCAGCCTGAGCCTAGACATCTAGTGACCTGTGACACTGCAGACAGTGATAGATGTTGATGTCCACGCTCAGGTATCCGCAGGTGGCGGATCGAGAGTGGTCGGAGGTGAAGTGTAACTAGAGTTGACACACTCACAAGGGCACGGGCCAAAGGTCGGGAAAAATAGCTGAGTTCGTGGAGCTCTAGCAGAGCCAGTGTAGGGCCGAGGCCTCCCTCCTGTACGTGGCAAAGAGGTGATCCGTATGCCGCCATGCGCAGCCTCTGGACTGCTGGGGCCCTGGATGTTCGGATTTCGGCCTCGTCTTCGGAGAAGTGACGCACATGCAGTGTGCCACCGGAGGCTGTGGCCCAGCAGAGGGCAAAATCTTGAAAATGCGGGCTTCAGTTGACTTTGCCTGTGCTCTCCTTTGGCTGAGTGCCATCGTGTGTTTCCTAGCAGGAGAAGGCATTCGTGGAGAGAGGCGGATTCCCTGTGTGCAGGCAAAGTGTGTGCTGAGATGATGAGTCGCTGGAGACCGGGGTGGACTCTTCAGACCCAGGATAGGCCTCTGGCAGGTATGTGTCAATGTTTTCTGCCCTTCGCACTCAGCCAGGTATTTGCATACAATGTTACCAGCGGAAGTAGTAGTCTCCGGAGAGGCTGCCACATGTCAGCAAGCTTCACCTGGCCAGGGTCCGCCGGTGATGTAGCTACCCCATCAGTCACTACTCTCTAGACCTTCCAGATAAACTACCAGATCTTGTGTGCCCATGGGCAACCAGTAGAGCCAGAGGCCTTCCCCCTTTGCTCTTTGGTCTCTAGGCACTCTATCAGGCACTCCAAGCTGTGAAGTGACTCAGGGGGAGAAGGAAGAGATTTCAGAGAATGAACACATCCAGAGAGAGACAGAGAGAGGCAAGAGATGCTGAGTGGGGATGCCTTGCGTAGTGATATCCTCAGGAAAGTGGGAAAGAGGTACCTGGCCTGCTCTGCCAATGCCCTGAACCAGTCCGCACCAGGGGCTCCCCTGTGCCTGCGTAGGCTTTCCCAGGGTGTGCTCAAATCCTGTGGCCACTAGGTGTCATAGGTCATAATGGAGGGCCCTGTGTCATCTGCCTGGCGGGCCAGATCTCTGCCATTGGCTCAGTCTTGTCACCGGGCCCATCATACGCTCCGCCTACTCTTCCGGTGGTGGGACTGTCTCCATGGTGATGGCAAAGGAGCCTTAGTCCCGCCCACCTGGCCTTGACTTCACCTAGCTGGCCTGCTGACCCTCACTCAGACCTCTGTGTTGATAAAAATTAATGTCGGCCAGTGCCCAGGTGTCAGCATCTGGGATAAAGGATTCCGGACCTTGCCTGGGGCAGAAGGCAGCCTAGGTCAGCTGGTACCTGGAAGTCTAGTGACTCGTGGCACTGCTGCCAGTGACAGACAAATGGTGACTCCCACACTCACATATCCCCTGGTGGCAGAATGATAGTGATGGGTGGAGAAACATGGCTCCGGAGCACTCGCGCAATGGGGCACCGGCCAAAGGCCAGGGCCAGTAGTGGACGTCGCGGAGCTGAATGGCGAGCCAGTGAAGGGCCCAAGGATTCCTCTTGTATGTGGGAAACATGTCATCCGGGTCCCCACGTCCATAAACCACTGGATTGCTGGGGCCCAGGATGCCAGGATTTCGGCCTTGCCTTCGCAGCCCGGCCACATAGGCAGCCTTCCACCGGAGGCGGGGGTATATAGACAGCAAAAATGTGGAAAATGGCAGTGTCTCCTCGATTTCTCTGGCATCGGCCTTTTTGAGCGGCATGCTTTTTTCCTAGTAGGATGAGGCACCGACGGAGAAAGGCAGGATTATGTGTGCAGGAAAGGTATGTGCTGAGAAGGTGACAAGGTTGAGACCAGGTTGGGATCTTTAGTCCCAGGAAGGGCCCCTGGCAGGTGTGGGTCAATGTTCTGTGCCCATCCCACTTGGCGTGGGGAGGTTTACACCATACAAAGCAGCAGCGGAATTATTCTTCCCCCAGAGGTTGCATGTGCCCACAAGCTCCACCTGGCCAGGGTCCGCCCCTACCGTATTGCCCATGTCGATCAACAGAAGCTGAGAGCTTCCAGAGAGACTAACTGCTATTCTCTAGCCACGGGGAAGCGGTACAGCCAGAAGCCTCCCCTGTTTCATCTCCAGGTTCCCTCTCAGGCCCCTCGTAGTTGTGATGTGTCTCAGGGGTAGAAAAAAGAGATTTCTTTAAAAGAACACATACAAAGAGGGGCCATAGATGCTGAGGAAGGGCGCCTTGCCTACTGATATCGTAGCGTAAGTGGAAAAGAGGTACCTGCCTGCTGTCCCAGTATGTCGAACGTGTCCACATCAGGGGTTGCCTACTGTGAAGTTATTCCCTGGGTGCCCTCGATTTTGTGGCCAAGGACAGAAGGGGCCGTTGCGTGTCCGTGGGTAAAATGGAGGGCTCTGCGGAACCGGCCGGTTAGGCTGGACCTCTCCTATTGGCTCAGAGTTTGTGACCCGTCCCCGTCAGAAGTTCCGGCCAGCCTTGCGGTGGCTGTCTCCATGGTGATTGGGAAGGAAGCCTTAGGCCCCGCACTCAGCCTTCACCTGGCCCACCTGGCCTCTTTACCCTCATCTAGACCGCTGTGTAGATGAAAGAAAGGATTTCGGCCAGTGGCCACGCGTCCTCATTTCCTTTGAAGGATTAAGCTACTTGCCTGGGCAGAAGACAGCCAAGGTCAGCCTGAGCCTAGACACCTAGTGACCTGTGACACTGTAGACAGTGATAGATGTTGATGTCCACGCTCAGGTATCCGCAGGTGGCGGATCGAGAGTGGTCGGAGGTGAAGTGTAACTAGAGGTGACACACTGACAAGGGCACGGGCCAAAGGTCGGGAAAAATAGCTGAGGTCGTGGAGCTCTAGCGGAGCCAGTCTAGGGCCGAGGCCTCCCTCCTGTACGTGGCAAAGAGGTGATCCGTATGCCGCCATGCGCAGCCTCTGGACTGCTGGGGCCCTGGATGCCCGGATTTCGCCCTCGTCTTCGGAGAAGTGACGCACATGCAGTGTGCCACCGGAGGCTGTGGCCCAGCAGAGGGCAAAATCTTGAAAGTGCGGGCTTCAGTTGACTTTGCCTGTGCTCTCCTTTGGCTGAGTGCCATCGTGTGTTTCCTAGCAGGAGAAGGCATTCGTGGAGAGAGGCGGATTCCCTGTGTGCAGGCAAAGTGTGTGCTGAGATGATGAGTCGCTGGAGACCGGGGTGGACTCTTCAGACCCAGGATAGGCCTCTGGCAGGTATGTGTCAATGTTTTCTGCCCTTCGCACTCAGCCAGGTATTTGCATACAATGTTACCAGCGGAAGTAGTAGTCTCCAGAGAGGCTGCCGCATGTCAGCAAGCTTCACCTGGCCAGGGTCCGCCGGTGATGTAGCTACCCCATCAGTCACTACTCTCTAGACCTTCCAGATAAACTACCAGATCTTGTGTGCCCATGGGCAACCAGTAGAGCCAGAGGCCTTCCCCCTTTGCTCTTTGGTCTCTAGGCACTCTATCAGGCACTCCAAGCTGTGAAGTGACTCAGGGGGAGAAGGAAGAGATTTCAGAGAATGAACACATCCAGAGAGAGACAGAGAGAGGCAAGAGATGCTGAGTGGGGATGCCTTGCGTAGTGATATCCTCAGGAAAGTGGGAAAGAGGTACCTGGCCTGCTCTGCCAATGCCCTGAACCAGTCCGCACCAGGGGCTCCCCTGTGCCTGCGTAGGCTTTCCCAGGGTGTGCTCAAATCCTGTGGCCACTAGGTGTCATAGGTCATAATGGAGGGCCCTGTGTCATCTGCCTGGCGGGCCAGATCTCTGCCATTGGCTCAGTCTTGTCACCGGGCCCATCATACGCTCCGCCTACTCTTCCGGTGGTGGGACTGTCTCCATGGTGATGGCAAAGGAGCCTTAGTCCCGCCCACCTGGCCTTGACTTCACCTAGCTGGCCTGCTGACCCTCACTCAGACCTCTGTGTTGATAAAAATTAATGTCGGCCAGTGCCCAGGTGTCAGCATCTGGGATAAAGGATTCCGGACCTTGCCTGGGGCAGAAGGCAGCCTAGGTCAGCTGGTACCTGGAAGTCTAGTGACTCGTGGCACTGCTGCCAGTGACAGACAAATGGTGACTCCCACACTCACATATCCCCTGGTGGCAGAATGATAGTGATGGGTGGAGAAACATGGCTCCGGAGCACTCGCGCAATGGGGCACCGGCCAAAGGCCAGGGCCAGTAGTGGATGTCGCGGAGCTGAATGGCGAGCCAGTGAAGGGCCCAAGGATTCCTCTTGTATGTGGGAAACATGTCATCCGGGTCCCCACGTCCATAAACCACTGGATTGCTGGGGCCCAGGATGCCAGGATTTCGGCCTTGCCTTCGCAGCCCGGCCACATAGGCAGCCTTCCACCGGAGGCGGGGATATGTAGACAGCAAAAATGTGGAAAATGGCAGTGTCTCCTCGATTTCTCTGGCATCGGCCTTTTTGAGCGGCATGCTTTTTTCCTAGTAGGATGAGGCACCGACGGAGAAAGGCAGGATTATGTGTGCAGGAAAGGTATGTGCTGAGAAGGTGACAAGGTTGAGACCAGGTTGGGATCTTTAGTCCCAGGAAGGGCCCCTGGCAGGTGTGGGTCAATGTTCTGTGCCCATCCCACTTGGCGTGGGGAGGTTTACACCATACAAAGCAGCAGCGGAATTATTCTTCCCCCAGAGGTTGCATGTGCCCACAAGCTCCACCTGGCCAGGGTCCGCCCCTACCGTATTGCCCATGTCGATCAACAGAAGCTGAGAGCTTCCAGAGAGACTAACTGCTATTCTCTAGCCACGGGGAAGCGGTACAGCCAGAAGCCTCCCCTGTTTCATCTCCAGGTTCCCTCTCAGGCCCCTCATAGTTGTGATGTGTCTCAGGGGTAGAAAAAAGAGATTTCTTTAAAAGAACACATACAAAGAGGGGCCATAGATGCTGAGGAAGGGCGCCTTGCCTACTGATATCGTAGCTTAAGTGGAAAAGAGGTACCTGCCTGCTGTCCCAGTATGTCGAACGTGTCCACATCAGGGGTTGCCTACTGTGAAGTTATTCCCTGGGTGCCCTCGATTTTGTGGCCAAGGACAGAAGGGGCCGTTGCGTGTCCGTGGGTAAAATGGAGGGCTCTGCGGAACCGGCCGGTTAGGCTGGACCTCTCCTATTGGCTCAGAGTTTGTGACCCGTCCCCGTCAGAAGTTCCGGCCAGCCTTGCGGTGGCTGTCTCCATGGTGATTGGGAAGGAAGCCTTAGGCCCCGCACTCAGCCTTCACCTGGCCCACCTGGCTGTGTAGATGAAAGAAAGGATGTCGGCCAGTGACCACGCGTCCTCATTTCCTTTGAAGGATTAAGCTCCTTGCCTGGGCAGAAGACAGCCAAGGTCAGCCTGAGCCTAGACATCTAGTGACCTGTGACACTGCAGACAGTGATAGATGTTGATGTCCACGCTCAGGTATCCGCAGGTGGCGGATCGAGAGTGGTCGGAGGTGAAGTGTAACTAGAGGTGACACACTCACAAGGGCACGGGCCAAAGGTCGGGAAAAATAGCTGAGTTCGTGGAGCTCTAGCAGAGCCAGTGTAGGGCCGAGGCCTCCATCCTGTACGTGGCAAAGAGGTGATCCGTATGCCGCCATGCGCAGCCTCTGGACTGCTGGGGCCCTGGATGTTCGGATTTCGGCCTCGTCTTCGGAGAAGTGACGCACATGCAGTGTGCCACCGGAGGCTGTGGCCCAGCAGAGGGCAAAATCTTGAAAATGCGGGCTTCAGTTGACTTTGCCTGTGCTCTCCTTTGGCTGAGTGCCATCGTGTGTTTCCTAGCAGGAGAAGGCATTCGTGGAGAGAGGCGGATTCCCTGTGTGCAGGCAAAGTGTGTGCTGAGATGATGAGTTGCTGGAGACCGGGGTGGACTCTTCAGACCCAGGATAGGCCTCTGGCAGGTATGTGTCAATGTTTTCTGCCCTTCGCACTCAGCCAGGTATTTGCATACAATGTTACCAGCGGAATTAGTAGTCTCCGGAGAGGCTGCCACATGTCAGCAAGCTTCACCTGGCCAGGGTCCGCCGGTGATGTAGCTACCCCATCAGTCACTACTCTCTAGACCTTCCAGATAAACTACCAGATCTTGTGTGCCCATGGGCAACCAGTAGAGCCAGAGGCCTTCCCCCTTTGCTCTTTGGTCTCTAGGCACTCTATCAGGCACTCCAACCTGTGAAGTGACTCAGGGGGAGAAGGAAGAGATTTCAGAGAATGAACACATCCAGAGAGAGACAGAGAGAGGCAAGAGATGCTGAGTGGGGATGCCTTGCGTAGTGATATCCTCAGGAAAGTGGGAAAGAGGTACCTGGCCTGCTCTGCCAATGCCCTGAACCAGTCCGCACCAGGGGCTCCCCTGTGCCTGCGTAGGCTTTCCCAGGGTGTGCTCAAATCCTGTGGCCACTAGGTGTCATAGGTCATAATGGAGGGCCCTGTGTCATCTGCCTGGCGGGCCAGATCTCTGCCATTGGCTCAGTCTTGTCACCGGGCCCATCATACGCTCCGCCTACTCTTCCGGTGGGGGGACTGTCTCCATGGTGATGGCAAAGGAGCCTTAGTCCCGCCCACCTGGCCTTGACTTCACCTGGCTGGCCTGCTGACCCTCACTCAGACCTCTGTGTTGATAAAAATTAATGTCGGCCAGTGCCCAGGTGTCAGCATCTGGGATAAAGGATTCCGGACCTTGCCTGGGGCAGAAGGCAGCCTAGGTCAGCTGGTACCTGGAAGTCTAGTGACTCGTGGCACTGCTGCCAGTGACAGACAAATGGTGACTCCCACACTCACATATCCCCTGGTGGCAGAATGATAGTGATGGGTGGAGAAACATGGCTCCGGAGCACTCGCGCAATGGGGCACCGGCCAAAGGCCAGGGCCAGTAGTGGATGTCGCGGAGCTGAATGGCGAGCCAGTGAAGGGCCCAAGGATTCCTCTTGTATGTGGGAAACATGTCATCCGGGTCCCCACGTCCATAAACCACTGGATTGCTGGGGCCCAGGATGCCAGGATTTCGGCCTTGCCTTCGCAGCCCGGCCACATAGGCAGCCTTCCACCGGAGGCGGGGATATGTAGACAGCAAAAATGTGGAAAATGGCAGTGTCTCCTCGATTTCTCTGGCATCGGCCTTTTTGAGCGGCATGCTTTTTTCCTAGTAGGATGAGGCACCGACGGAGAAAGGCAGGATTATGTGTGCAGGAAAGGTATGTGCTGAGAAGGTGACAAGGTTGAGACCAGGTTGGGATCTTTAGTCCCAGGAAGGGCCCCTGGCAGGTGTGGGTCAATGTTCTGTGCCCATCCCACTTGGCGTGGGGAGGTTTACACCATACAAAGCAGCAGTGGAATTATTCTTCCCCCAGAGGTTGCATGTGCCCACAAGCTCCACCTGGCCAGGGTCCGCCCCTACCGTATTGCCCATGTCGATCAACAGAAGCTGAGAGCTTCCAGAGAGACTAACTGCTATTCTCTAGCCACGGGGAAGCGGTACAGCCAGAAGCCTCCCCTGTTTCATCTCCAGGTTCCCTCTCAGGCCCCTCATAGTTGTGATGTGTCTCAGGGGTAGAAAAAAGAGATTTCTTTAAAAGAACACATACAAAGAGGGGCCATAGATGCTGAGGAAGGGCGCCTTGCCTACTGATATCGTAGCGTAAGTGGAAAAGAGGTACCTGCCTGCTGTCCCAGTATGTCGAACGTGTCCACATCAGGGGTTGCCTACTGTGAAGTTATTCCCTGGGTGCCCTCGATTTTGTGGCCAAGGACAGAAGGGGCCGTTGCGTGTCCGTGGGTAAAATGGAGGGCTCTGCGGAACCGGCCGGTTAGGCTGGACCTCTCCTATTGGCTCAGAGTTTGTGACCCGTCCCCGTCAGAAGTTCCGGCCAGCCTTGCGGTGGCTGTCTCCATGGTGATTGGGAAGGAAGCCTTAGGCCCCGCACTCAGCCTTCACCTGGCCCACCTGGCCTCTTTACCCTCATCTAGACCGCTGTGTAGATGAAAGAAAGGATGTCGGCCAGTGGCCACGCGTCCTCATTTCCTTTGAAGGATTAAGCTCCTTGCCTGGGCAGAAGACAGCCAAGGTCAGCCTGAGCCTAGACACCTAGTGACCTGTGACACTGCAGACAGTGATAGATGTTGATGTCCACGCTCAGGTATCCGCAGGTGGCGGATCGAGAGTGGTCGGAGGTGAAGTGTAACTAGAGGTGACACACTCACAAGGGCACGGGCCAAAGGTCGGGAAAAATAGCTGAGTTCGTGGAGCTCTAGCAGAGCCAGTGTAGGGCCGAGGCCTCCCTCCTGTACGTGGCAAAGAGGTGATCCGTATGCCGCCATGCGCAGCCTCTGGACTGCTGGGGCCCTGGATGCCCGGATTTCGGCCTCGTCTTCGGAGAAGTGACGCACATGCAGTGTGCCACCGGAGGCTGTGGCCCAGCAGAGGGCAAAATCTTGAAAATGCGGGCTTCAGTTGACTTTGCCTGTGCTCTCCTTTGGCTGAGTGCCATCGTGTGTTTCCTAGCAGGAGAAGGCATTCGTGGAGAGAGGCGGATTCCCTGTGTGCAGGCAAAGTGTGTGCTGAGATGATGAGTCGCTGGAGACCGGGGTGGACTCTTCAGACCCAGGATAGGCCTCTGGCAGGTATGTGTCAATGTTTTCTGCCCTTCGCACTCAGCCAGGTATTTGCATACAATGTTACCAGCGGAAGTAGTAGTCTCCGGAGAGGCTGCCGCATGTCAGCAAGCTTCACCTGGCCAGGGTCCGCCGGTGATGTAGCTACCCCATCAGTCACTACTCTCTAGACCTTCCAGATAAACTACCAGATCTTGTCTGCCCATGGGCAACCAGTAGAGCCAGAGGCCTTCCCCCTTTGCTCTTTGGTCTCTAGGCACTCTATCAGGCACTCCAAGCTGTGAAGTGACTCAGGGGGAGAAGGAAGAGATTTCAGAGAATGAACACATCCAGAGAGAGACAGAGAGAGGCAAGAGATGCTGAGTGGGGATGCCTTGCGTAGTGATATCCTCAGGAAAGTGGGAAAGAGGTACCTGGCCTGCTCTGCCAATGCCCTGAACCAGTCCGCACCAGGGGCTCCCCTGTGCCTGCGTAGGCTTTCCCAGGGTGTGCTCAAATCCTGTGGCCACTAGGTGTCATAGGTCATAATGGAGGGCCCTGTGTCATCTGCCTGGCGGGCCAGATCTCTGCCATTGGCTCAGTCTTGTCACCGGGCCCATCATACGCTCCGCCTACTCTTCCGGTGGGGGGACTGTCTCCATGGTGATGGCAAAGGAGCCTTAGTCCCGCCCACCTGGCCTTGACTTCACCTGGCTGGCCTGCTGACCCTCACTCAGACCTCTGTGTTGATAAAAATTAATGTCGGCCAGTGCCCAGGTGTCAGCATCTGGGATAAAGGATTCCGGACCTTGCCTGGGGCAGAAGGCAGCCTAGGTCAGCTGGTACCTGGAAGTCTAGTGACTCGTGGCACTGCTGCCAGTGACAGACAAATGGTGACTCCCACACTCACATATCCCCTGGTGGCAGAATGATAGTGATGGGTGGAGAAACATGGCTCCGGAGCACTCGCGCAATGGGGCACCGGCCAAAGGCCAGGGCCAGTAGTGGACGTCGCGGAGCTGAATGGCGAGCCAGTGAAGGGCCCAAGGATTCCTCTTGTATGTGGGAAACATGTCATCCGGGTCCCCACGTCCATAAACCACTGGATTGCTGGGGCCCAGGATGCCAGGATTTCGGCCTTGCCTTCGCAGCCCGGCCACATAGGCAGCCTTCCACCGGAGGCGGGGGTATGTAGACAGCAAAAATGTGGAAAATGGCAGTGTCTCCTCGATTTCTCTGGCATCGGCCTTTTTGAGCGGCATGCTTTTTTCCTAGTAGGATGAGGCACCGACGGAGAAAGGCAGGATTATGTGTGCAGGAAAGGTATGTGCTGAGAAGGTGACAAGGTTGAGACCAGGTTGGGATCTTTAGTCCCAGGAAGGGCCCCTGGCAGGTGTGGGTCAATGTTCTGTGCCCATCCCACTTGGCGTGGGGAGGTTTACACCATACAAAGCAGCAGCGGAATTATTCTTCCCCCAGAGTTTGCATGTGCCCACAAGCTCCACCTGGCCAGGGTCCGCCCCTACCGTATTGCCCATGTCGATCAACAGAAGCTGAGAGCTTCCAGAGAGACTAACTGCTATTCTCTAGCCACGGGGAAGCGGTACAGCCAGAAGCCTCCCCTGTTTCATCTCCAGGTTCCCTCTCAGGCCCCTCGTAGTTGTGATGTGTCTCAGGGGTAGAAAAAAGAGATTTCTTTAAAAGAACACATACAAAGAGGGGCCATAGATGCTGAGGAAGGGCGCCTTGCCTACTGATATCGTAGCGTAAGTGGAAAAGAGGTACCTGCCTGCTGTCCCAGTATGTCGAACGTGTCCACATCAGGGGTTGCCTACTGTGAAGTTATTCCCTGGGTGCCCTCGATTTTGTGGCCAAGGACAGAAGGGGCCGTTGCGTGTCCGTGGGTAAAATGGAGGGCTCTGCGGAACCGGCCGGTTAGGCTGGACCTCTCCTATTGGCTCAGAGTTTGTGACCCGTCCCCGTCAGAAGTTCCGGCCAGCCTTGCGGTGGCTGTCTCCATGGTGATTGGGAAGGAAGCCTTAGGCCCCGCACTCAGCCTTCACCTGGCCCACCTGGCTGTGTAGATGAAAGAAGGGATGTCGACCAGTGGCCACGCGTCCTCATTTCCTTTGAAGGATTAAGCTCCTTGCCTGGGCAGAAGACAGCCAAGGTCAGCCTGAGCCTAGACACCTAGTGACCTGTGACACTGCAGACAGTGATAGATGTTGATGTCCACGCTCAGGTATCCGCAGGTGGCGGATCGAGAGTGGTCGGAGGTGAAGTGTAACTAGAGGTGACACACTCACAAGGGCACGGGCCAAAGGTCGGGAAAAATAGCTGAGGTCGTGGAGCTCTAGCGGAGCCAGTCTAGGGCCGAGGCCTCCCTCCTGTACGTGGCAAAGAGGTGATCCGTATGCCGCCATGCGCAGCCTCTGGACTGCTGGGGCCCTGGATGCCCGGATTTCGGCCTTGTCTTCGGAGAAGTGACGCACATGCAGTGTGCCACCGGAGGCTGTGGCCCAGCAGAGGGCAAAATCTTGAAAATGCGGGCTTCAGTTGACTTTGCCTGTGCTCTCCTTTGGCTGAGTGACATCGTGTGTTTCCTAGCAGGAGAAGGCATTCGTGGAGAGAGGCGGATTCCCTGTGTGCAGGCAAAGTGTGTGCTGAGATGATGAGTCGCTGGAGACCGGGGTGGACTCTTCAGACCCAGGATAGGCCTCTGGCAGGTATGTGTCAATGTTTTCTGCCCTTCGCACTCAGCCAGGTATTTGCATACAATGTTACCAGCGGAAGTAGTAGTCTCCGGAGAGGCTGCCGCATGTCAGCAAGCTTCACCTGGCCAGGGTCCGCCGGTGATGTAGCTACCCCATCAGTCACTACTCTCTAGACCTTCCAGATAAACTACCAGATCTTGTCTGCCCATGGGCAACCAGTAGAGCCAGAGGCCTTCCCCCTTTGCTCTTTGGTCTCTAGGCACTCTATCAGGCACTCCAAGCTGTGAAGTGACTCAGGGGGAGAAGGAAGAGATTTCAGAGAATGAACACATCCAGAGAGAGACAGAGAGAGGCAAGAGATGCTGAGTGGGGATGCCTTGCGTAGTGATATCCTCAGGAAAGTGGGAAAGAGGTACCTGGCCTGCTCTGCCAATGCCCTGAACCAGTCCGCACCAGGGGCTCCCCTGTGCCTGCGTAGGCTTTCCCAGGGTGTGCTCAAATCCTGTGGCCACTAGGTGTCATAGGTCATAATGGAGGGCCCTGTGTCATCTGCCTGGCGGGCCAGATCTCTGCCATTGGCTCAGTCTTGTCACCGGGCCCATCATACGCTCCGCCTACTCTTCCGGTGGGGGGACTGTCTCCATGGTGATGGCAAAGGAGCCTTAGTCCCGCCCACCTGGCCTTGACTTCACCTGGCTGGCCTGCTGACCCTCACTCAGACCTCTGTGTTGATAAAAATTAATGTCGGCCAGTGCCCAGGTGTCAGCATCTGGGATAAAGGATTCCGGACCTTGCCTGGGGCAGAAGGCAGCCTAGGTCAGCTGGTACCTGGAAGTCTAGTGACTCGTGGCACTGCTGCCAGTGACAGACAAATGGTGACTCCCACACTCACATATCCCCTGGTGGCAGAATGATAGTGATGGGTGGAGAAACATGGCTCCGGAGCACTCGCGCAATGGGGCACCGGCCAAAGGCCAGGGCCAGTAGTGGACGTCGCGGAGCTGAATGGCGAGCCAGTGAAGGGCCCAAGGATTCCTCTTGTATGTGGGAAACATGTCATCCGGGTCCCCACGTCCATAAACCACTGGATTGCTGGGGCCCAGGATGCCAGGATTTCGGCCTTGCCTTCGCAGCCCGGCCACATAGGCAGCCTTCCACCGGAGGCGGGGGTATGTAGACAGCAAAAATGTGGAAAATGGCAGTGTCTCCTCGATTTCTCTGGCATCGGCCTTTTTGAGCGGCATGCTTTTTTCCTAGTAGGATGAGGCACCGACGGAGAAAGGCAGGATTATGTGTGCAGGAAAGGTATGTGCTGAGAAGGTGACAAGGTTGAGACCAGGTTGGGATCTTTAGTCCCAGGAAGGGCCCCTGGCAGGTGTGGGTCAATGTTCTGTGCCCATCCCACTTGGCGTGGGGAGGTTTACACCATACAAAGCAGCAGCGGAATTATTCTTCCCCCAGAGTTTGCATGTGCCCACAAGCTCCACCTGGCCAGGGTCCGCCCCTACCGTATTGCCCATGTCGATCAACAGAAGCTGAGAGCTTCCAGAGAGACTAACTGCTATTCTCTAGCCACGGGGAAGCGGTACAGCCAGAAGCCTCCCCTGTTTCATCTCCAGGTTCCCTCTCAGGCCCCTCGTAGTTGTGATGTGTCTCAGGGGTAGAAAAAAGAGATTTCTTTAAAAGAACACATACAAAGAGGGGCCATAGATGCTGAGGAAGGGCGCCTTGCCTACTGATATCGTAGCGTAAGTGGAAAAGAGGTACCTGCCTGCTGTCCCAGTATGTCGAACGTGTCCACATCAGGGGTTGCCTACTGTGAAGTTATTCCCTGGGTGCCCTCGATTTTGTGGCCAAGGACAGAAGGGGCCGTTGCGTGTCCGTGGGTAAAATGGAGGGCTCTGCGGAACCGGCCGGTTAGGCTGGACCTCTCCTATTGGCTCAGAGTTTGTGACCCGTCCCCGTCAGAAGTTCCGGCCAGCCTTGCGGTGGCTGTCTCCATGGTGATTGGGAAGGAAGCCTTAGGCCCCGCACTCAGCCTTCACCTGGCCCACCTGGCTGTGTAGATGAAAGAAGGGATGTCGACCAGTGGCCACGCGTCCTCATTTCCTTTGAAGGATTAAGCTCCTTGCCTGGGCAGAAGACAGCCAAGGTCAGCCTGAGCCTAGACACCTAGTGACCTGTGACACTGCAGACAGTGATAGATGTTGATGTCCACGCTCAGGTATCCGCAGGTGGCGGATCGAGAGTGGTCGGAGGTGAAGTGTAACTAGAGGTGACACACTCACAAGGGCACGGGCCAAAGGTCGGGAAAAATAGCTGAGGTCGTGGAGCTCTAGCGGAGCCAGTCTAGGGCCGAGGCCTCCCTCCTGTACGTGGCAAAGAGGTGATCCGTATGCCGCCATGCGCAGCCTCTGGACTGCTGGGGCCCTGGATGCCCGGATTTCGGCCTTGTCTTCGGAGAAGTGACGCACATGCAGTGTGCCACCGGAGGCTGTGGCCCAGCAGAGGGCAAAATCTTGAAAATGCGGGCTTCAGTTGACTTTGCCTGTGCTCTCCTTTGGCTGAGTGCCATCGTGTGTTTCCTAGCAGGAGAAGGCATTCGTGGAGAGAGGCGGATTCCCTGTGTGCAGGCAAAGTGTGTGCTGAGATGATGAGTCGCTGGAGACCGGGGTGGACTCTTCAGACCCAGGATAGGCCTCTGGCAGGTATGTGTCAATGTTTTCTGCCCTTCGCACTCAGCCAGGTATTTGCATACAATGTTACCAGCGGAAGTAGTAGTCTCCGGAGAGGCTGCCGCATGTCAGCAAGCTTCACCTGGCCAGGGTCCGCCGGTGATGTAGCTACCCCATCAGTCACTACTCTCTAGACCTTCCAGATAAACTACCAGATCTTGTGTGCCCATGGGCAACCAGTAGAGCCAGAGGCCTTCCCCCTTTGCTCTTTGGTCTCTAGGCACTCTATCAGGCACTCCAAGCTGTGAAGTGACTCAGGGGGAGAAGGAAGAGATTTCAGAGAATGAACACATCCAGAGAGAGACAGAGAGAGGCAAGAGATGCTGAGTGGGGATGCCTTGCGTAGTGATATCCTCAGGAAAGTGGGAAAGAGGTACCTGGCCTGCTCTGCCAATGCCCTGAACCAGTCCGCACCAGGGGCTCCCCTGTGCCTGCGTAGGCTTTCCCAGGGTGTGCTCAAATCCTGTGGCCACTAGGTGTCATAGGTCATAATGGAGGGCCCTGTGTCATCTGCCTGGCGGGCCAGATCTCTGCCATTGGCTCAGTCTTGTCACCGGGCCCATCATACGCTCCGCCTACTCTTCCGGTGGGGGGACTGTCTCCATGGTGATGGCAAAGGAGCCTTAGTCCCGCCCACCTGGCCTTGACTTCACCTAGCTGGCCTGCTGACCCTCACTCAGACCTCTGTGTTGATAAAAATTAATGTCGGCCAGTGCCCAGGTGTCAGCATCTGGGATAAAGGATTCCGGACCTTGCCTGGGGCAGAAGGCAGCCTAGGTCAGCTGGTACCTGGAAGTCTAGTGACTCGTGGCACTGCTGCCAGTGACAGACAAATGGTGACTCCCACACTCACATATCCCCTGGTGGCAGAATGATAGTGATGGGTGGAGAAACATGGCTCCGGAGCACTCGCGCAATGGGGCACCGGCCAAAGGCCAGGGCCAGTAGTGGACGTCGTGGAGCTGAATGGCGAGCCAGTGAAGGGCCCAAGGATTCCTCTTGTATGTGGGAAACATGTCATCCGGGTCCCCACGTCCATAAACCACTGGATTGCTGGGGCCCAGGATGCCAGGATTTCGGCCTTGCCTTCGCAGCCCGGCCACATAGGCAGCCTTCCACCGGAGGCGGGGATATGTAGACAGCAAAAATGTGGAAAATGGCAGTGTCTCCTCGATTTCTCTGGCATCGGCCTTTTTGAGCGGCATGCTTTTTTCCTAGTAGGATGAGGCACCGACGGAGAAAGGCAGGATTATGTGTGCAGGAAAGGTATGTGCTGAGAAGGTGACAAGGTTGAGACCAGGTTGGGATCTTTAGTCCCAGGAAGGGCCCCTGGCAGGTGTGGGTCAATGTTCTGTGCCCATCCCACTTGGCGTGGGGAGGTTTACACCATACAAAGCAGCAGCGGAATTATTCTTCCCCCAGAGGTTGCATGTGCCCACAAGCTCCACCTGGCCAGGGTCCGCCCCTACCGTATTGCCCATGTCGATCAACAGAAGCTGAGAGCTTCCAGAGAGACTAACTGCTATTCTCTAGCCACGGGGAAGCGGTACAGCCAGAAGCCTCCCCTGTTTCATCTCCAGGTTCCCTCTCAGGCCCCTCATAGTTGTGATGTGTCTCAGGGGTAGAAAAAAGAGATTTCTTTAAAAGAACACATACAAAGAGGGGCCATAGATGCTGAGGAAGGGCGCCTTGCCTACTGATATCGTAGCGTAAGTGGAAAAGAGGTACCTGCCTGCTGTCCCAGTATGTCGAACGTGTCCACATCAGGGGTTGCCTACTGTGAAGTTATTCCCTGGGTGCCCTCGATTTTGTGGCCAAGGACAGAAGGGGCCGTTGCGTGTCCGTGGGTAAAATGGAGGGCTCTGCGGAACCGGCCGGTTAGGCTGGACCTCTCCTATTGGCTCAGAGTTTGTGACCCGTCCCCGTCAGAAGTTCCGGCCAGCCTTGCGGTGGCTGTCTCCATGGTGATTGGGAAGGAAGCCTTAGGCCCCGCACTCAGCCTTCACCTGGCCCACCTGGCCTCTTTACCCTCATCTAGACCGCTGTGTAGATGAAAGAAAGGATGTCGGCCAGTGGCCACGCGTCCTCATTTCCTTTGAAGGATTAAGCTCCTTGCCTGGGCAGAAGACAGCCAAGGTCAGCCTGAGCCTAGACACCTAGTGACCTGTGACACTGCAGACAGTGATAGATGTTGATGTCCACGCTCAGGTATCCGCAGGTGGCGGATCGAGAGTGGTCGGAGGTGAAGTGTAACTAGAGGTGACACACTCACAAGGGCACGGGCCAAAGGTCGGGAAAAATAGCTGAGGTCGTGGAGCTCTAGCGGAGCCAGTCTAGGGCCGAGGCCTCCCTCCTGTACGTGGCAAAGAGGTGATCCGTATGCCGCCATGCGCAGCCTCTGGACTGCTGGGGCCCTGGATGCCCGGATTTCGGCCTTGTCTTCGGAGAAGTGACGCACATGCAGTGTGCCACCGGAGGCTGTGGCCCAGCAGAGGGCAAAATCTTGAAAATGCGGGCTTCAGTTGACTTTGCCTGTGCTCTCCTTTGGCTGAGTGCCATCGTGTGTTTCCTAGCAGGAGAAGGCATTCGTGGAGAGAGGCGGATTCCCTGTGTGCAGGCAAAGTGTGTGCTGAGATGATGAGTCGCTGGAGACCGGGGTGGACTCTTCAGACCCAGGATAGGCCTCTGGCAGGTATGTGTCAATGTTTTCTGCCCTTCGCACTCAGCCAGGTATTTGCATACAATGTTACCAGCGGAAGTAGTAGTCTCCGGAGAGGCTGCCGCATGTCAGCAAGCTTCACCTGGCCAGGGTCCGCCGGTGATGTAGCTACCCCATCAGTCACTACTCTCTAGACCTTCCAGATAAACTACCAGATCTTGTGTGCCCATGGGCAACCAGTAGAGCCAGAGGCCTTCCCCCTTTGCTCTTTGGTCTCTAGGCACTCTATCAGGCACTCCAAGCTGTGAAGTGACTCAGGGGGAGAAGGAAGAGATTTCAGAGAATGAACACATCCAGAGAGAGACAGAGAGAGGCAAGAGATGCTGAGTGGGGATGCCTTGCGTAGTGATATCCTCAGGAAAGTGGGAAAGAGGTACCTGGCCTGCTCTGCCAATGCCCTGAACCAGTCCGCACCAGGGGCTCCCCTGTGCCTGCGTAGGCTTTCCCAGGGTGTGCTCAAATCCTGTGGCCACTAGGTGTCATAGGTCATAATGGAGGGCCCTGTGTCATCTGCCTGGCGGGCCAGATCTCTGCCATTGGCTCAGTCTTGTCACCGGGCCCATCATACGCTCCGCCTACTCTTCCGGTGGTGGGACTGTCTCCATGGTGATGGCAAAGGAGCCTTAGTCCCGCCCACCTGGCCTTGACTTCACCTAGCTGGCCTGCTGACCCTCACTCAGACCTCTGTGTTGATAAAAATTAATGTCGGCCAGTGCCCAGGTGTCAGCATCTGGGATAAAGGATTCCGGACCTTGCCTGGGGCAGAAGGCAGCCTAGGTCAGCTGGTACCTGGAAGTCTAGTGACTCGTGGCACTGCTGCCAGTGACAGACAAATGGTGACTCCCACACTCACATATCCCCTGGTGGCAGAATGATAGTGATGGGTGGAGAAACATGGCTCCGGAGCACTCGCGCAATGGGGCACCGGCCAAAGGCCAGGGCCAGTAGTGGACGTCGTGGAGCTGAATGGCGAGCCAGTGAAGGGCCCAAGGATTCCTCTTGTATGTGGGAAACATGTCATCCGGGTCCCCACGTCCATAAACCACTGGATTGCTGGGGCCCAGGATGCCAGGATTTCGGCCTTGCCTTCGCAGCCCGGCCACATAGGCAGCCTTCCACCGGAGGCGGGGATATGTAGACAGCAAAAATGTGGAAAATGGCAGTGTCTCCTCGATTTCTCTGGCATCGGCCTTTTTGAGCGGCATGCTTTTTTCCTAGTAGGATGAGGCACCGACGGAGAAAGGCAGGATTATGTGTGCAGGAAAGGTATGTGCTGAGAAGGTGACAAGGTTGAGACCAGGTTGGGATCTTTAGTCCCAGGAAGGGCCCCTGGCAGGTGTGGGTCAATGTTCTGTGCCCATCCCACTTGGCGTGGGGAGGTTTACACCATACAAAGCAGCAGCGGAATTATTCTTCCCCCAGAGGTTGCATGTGCCCACAAGCTCCACCTGGCCAGGGTCCGCCCCTACCGTATTGCCCATGTCGATCAACAGAAGCTGAGAGCTTCCAGAGAGACTAACTGCTATTCTCTAGCCACGGGGAAGCGGTACAGCCAGAAGCCTCCCCTGTTTCATCTCCAGGTTCCCTCTCAGGCCCCTCATAGTTGTGATGTGTCTCAGGGGTAGAAAAAAGAGATTTCTTTAAAAGAACACATACAAAGAGGGGCCATAGATGCTGAGGAAGGGCGCCTTGCCTACTGATATCGTAGCGTAAGTGGAAAAGAGGTACCTGCCTGCTGTCCCAGTATGTCGAACGTGTCCACATCAGGGGTTGCCTACTGTGAAGTTATTCCCTGGGTGCCCTCGATTTTGTGGCCAAGGACAGAAGGGGCCGTTGCGTGTCCGTGGGTAAAATGGAGGGCTCTGCGGAACCGGCCGGTTAGGCTGGACCTCTCCTATTGGCTCAGAGTTTGTGACCCGTCCCCGTCAGAAGTTCCGGCCAGCCTTGCGGTGGCTGTCTCCATGGTGATTGGGAAGGAAGCCTTAGGCCCCGCACTCAGCCTTCACCTGGCCCACCTGGCCTCTTTACCCTCATCTAGACCGCTGTGTAGATGAAAGAAAGGATGTCGGCCAGTGGCCACGCGTCCTCATTTCCTTTGAAGGATTAAGCTCCTTGCCTGGGCAGAAGACAGCCAAGGTCAGCCTGAGCCTAGACACCTAGTGACCTGTGACACTGCAGACAGTGATAGATGTTGATGTCCACGCTCAGGTATCCGCAGGTGGCGGATCGAGAGTGGTCGGAGGTGAAGTGTAACTAGAGGTGACACACTCACAAGGGCACGGGCCAAAGGTCGGGAAAAATAGCTGAGGTCGTGGAGCTCTAGCAGAGCCAGTCTAGGGCCGAGGCCTCCCTCCTGTACGTGGCAAAGAGGTGATCCGTATGCCGCCATGCGCAGCCTCTGGACTGCTGGGGCCCTGGATGCCCGGATTTCGGCCTCGTCTTCGGAGAAGTGACGCACATGCAGTGTGCCACCGGAGGCTGTGGCCCAGCAGAGGGCAAAATCTTGAAAATGCGGGCTTCAGTTGACTTTGCCTGTGCTCTCCTTTGGCTGAGTGCCATCGTGTGTTTCCTAGCAGGAGAAGGCATTCGTGGAGAGAGGCGGATTCCCTGTGTGCAGGCAAAGTGTGTGCTGAGATGATGAGTCGCTGGAGACCGGGGTGGACTCTTCAGACCCAGGATAGGCCTCTGGCAGGTATGTGTCAATGTTTTCTGCCCTTCGCACTCAGCCAGGTATTTGCATACAATGTTACCAGCGGAAGTAGTAGTCTCCGGAGAGGCTGCCGCATGTCAGCAAGCTTCACCTGGCCAGGGTCCGCCGGTGATGTAGCTACCCCATCAGTCACTACTCTCTAGACCTTCCAGATAAACTACCAGATCTTGTCTGCCCATGGGCAACCAGTAGAGCCAGAGGCCTTCCCCCTTTGCTCTTTGGTCTCTAGGCACTCTATCAGGCACTCCAAGCTGTGAAGTGACTCAGGGGGAGAAGGAAGAGATTTCAGAGAATGAACACATCCAGAGAGAGACAGAGAGAGGCAAGAGATGCTGAGTGGGGATGCCTTGCGTAGTGATATCCTCAGGAAAGTGGGAAAGAGGTACCTGGCCTGCTCTGCCAATGCCCTGAACCAGTCCGCACCAGGGGCTCCCCTGTGCCTGCGTAGGCTTTCCCAGGGTGTGCTCAAATCCTGTGGCCACTAGGTGTCATAGGTCATAATGGAGGGCCCTGTGTCATCTGCCTGGCGGGCCAGATCTCTGCCATTGGCTCAGTCTTGTCACCGGGCCCATCATACGCTCCGCCTACTCTTCCGGTGGGGGGACTGTCTCCATGGTGATGGCAAAGGAGCCTTAGTCCCGCCCACCTGGCCTTGACTTCACCTGGCTGGCCTGCTGACCCTCACTCAGACCTCTGTGTTGATAAAAATTAATGTCGGCCAGTGCCCAGGTGTCAGCATCTGGGATAAAGGATTCCGGACCTTGCCTGGGGCAGAAGGCAGCCTAGGTCAATACTATCTCTCTATGCTAGTGACTCGTGGCACTGCTGCCAGTGACAGACAAATGGTGACTCCCACACTCACATATCCCCTGGTGGCAGAATGATAGTGATGGGTGGAGAAACATGGCTCCGGAGCACTCGCGCAATGGGGCACCGGCCAAAGGCCAGGGCCAGTAGTGGACGTCGCGGAGCTGAATGGCGAGCCAGTGAAGGGCCCAAGGATTCCTCTTGTATGTGGGAAACATGTCATCCGGGTCCCCACGTCCATAAACCACTGGATTGCTGGGGCCCAGGATGCCAGGATTTCGGCCTTGCCTTCGCAGCCCGGCCACATAGGCAGCCTTCCACCGGAGGCGGGGGTATGTAGACAGCAAAAATGTGGAAAATGGCAGTGTCTCCTCGATTTCTCTGGCATCGGCCTTTTTGAGCGGCATGCTTTTTTCCTAGTAGGATGAGGCACCGACGGAGAAAGGCAGGATTATGTGTGCAGGAAAGGTATGTGCTGAGAAGGTGACAAGGTTGAGACCAGGTTGGGATCTTTAGTCCCAGGAAGGGCCCCTGGCAGGTGTGGGTCAATGTTCTGTGCCCATCCCACTTGGCGTGGGGAGGTTTACACCATACAAAGCAGCAGCGGAATTATTCTTCCCCCAGAGTTTGCATGTGCCCACAAGCTCCACCTGGCCAGGGTCCGCCCCTACCGTATTGCCCATGTCGATCAACAGAAGCTGAGAGCTTCCAGAGAGACTAACTGCTATTCTCTAGCCACGGGGAAGCGGTACAGCCAGAAGCCTCCCCTGTTTCATCTCCAGGTTCCCTCTCAGGCCCCTCGTAGTTGTGATGTGTCTCAGGGGTAGAAAAAAGAGATTTCTTTAAAAGAACACATACAAAGAGGGGCCATAGATGCTGAGGAAGGGCGCCTTGCCTACTGATATCGTAGCGTAAGTGGAAAAGAGGTACCTGCCTGCTGTCCCAGTATGTCGAACGTGTCCACATCAGGGGTTGCCTACTGTGAAGTTATTCCCTGGGTGCCCTCGATTTTGTGGCCAAGGACAGAAGGGGCCGTTGCGTGTCCGTGGGTAAAATGGAGGGCTCTGCGGAACCGGCCGGTTAGGCTGGACCTCTCCTATTGGCTCAGAGTTTGTGACCCGTCCCCGTCAGAAGTTCCGGCCAGCCTTGCGGTGGCTGTCTCCATGGTGATTGGGAAGGAAGCCTTAGGCCCCGCACTCAGCCTTCACCTGGCCCACCTGGCTGTGTAGATGAAAGAAGGGATGTCGACCAGTGGCCACGCGTCCTCATTTCCTTTGAAGGATTAAGCTCCTTGCCTGGGCAGAAGACAGCCAAGGTCAGCCTGAGCCTAGACACCTAGTGACCTGTGACACTGCAGACAGTGATAGATGTTGATGTCCACGCTCAGGTATCCGCAGGTGGCGGATCGAGAGTGGTCGGAGGTGAAGTGTAACTAGAGGTGACACACTCACAAGGGCACGGGCCAAAGGTCGGGAAAAATAGCTGAGGTCGTGGAGCTCTAGCGGAGCCAGTCTAGGGCCGAGGCCTCCCTCCTGTACGTGGCAAAGAGGTGATCCGTATGCCGCCATGCGCAGCCTCTGGACTGCTGGGGCCCTGGATGCCCGGATTTCGGCCTTGTCTTCGGAGAAGTGACGCACATGCAGTGTGCCACCGGAGGCTGTGGCCCAGCAGAGGGCAAAATCTTGAAAATGCGGGCTTCAGTTGACTTTGCCTGTGCTCTCCTTTGGCTGAGTGCCATCGTGTGTTTCCTAGCAGGAGAAGGCATTCGTGGAGAGAGGCGGATTCCCTGTGTGCAGGCAAAGTGTGTGCTGAGATGATGAGTCGCTGGAGACCGGGGTGGACTCTTCAGACCCAGGATAGGCCTCTGGCAGGTATGTGTCAATGTTTTCTGCCCTTCGCACTCAGCCAGGTATTTGCATACAATGTTACCAGCGGAAGTAGTAGTCTCCGGAGAGGCTGCCGCATGTCAGCAAGCTTCACCTGGCCAGGGTCCGCCGGTGATGTAGCTACCCCATCAGTCACTACTCTCTAGACCTTCCAGATAAACTACCAGATCTTGTGTGCCCATGGGCAACCAGTAGAGCCAGAGGCCTTCCCCCTTTGCTCTTTGGTCTCTAGGCACTCTATCAGGCACTCCAAGCTGTGAAGTGACTCAGGGGGAGAAGGAAGAGATTTCAGAGAATGAACACATCCAGAGAGAGACAGAGAGAGGCAAGAGATGCTGAGTGGGGATGCCTTGCGTAGTGATATCCTCAGGAAAGTGGGAAAGAGGTACCTGGCCTGCTCTGCCAATGCCCTGAACCAGTCCGCACCAGGGGCTCCCCTGTGCCTGCGTAGGCTTTCCCAGGGTGTGCTCAAATCCTGTGGCCACTAGGTGTCATAGGTCATAATGGAGGGCCCTGTGTCATCTGCCTGGCGGGCCAGATCTCTGCCATTGGCTCAGTCTTGTCACCGGGCCCATCATACGCTCCGCCTACTCTTCCGGTGGTGGGACTGTCTCCATGGTGATGGCAAAGGAGCCTTAGTCCCGCCCACCTGGCCTTGACTTCACCTAGCTGGCCTGCTGACCCTCACTCAGACCTCTGTGTTGATAAAAATTAATGTCGGCCAGTGCCCAGGTGTCAGCATCTGGGATAAAGGATTCCGGACCTTGCCTGGGGCAGAAGGCAGCCTAGGTCAGCTGGTACCTGGAAGTCTAGTGACTCGTGGCACTGCTGCCAGTGACAGACAAATGGTGACTCCCACACTCACATATCCCCTGGTGGCAGAATGATAGTGATGGGTGGAGAAACATGGCTCCGGAGCACTCGCGCAATGGGGCACCGGCCAAAGGCCAGGGCCAGTAGTGGACGTCGTGGAGCTGAATGGCGAGCCAGTGAAGGGCCCAAGGATTCCTCTTGTATGTGGGAAACATGTCATCCGGGTCCCCACGTCCATAAACCACTGGATTGCTGGGGCCCAGGATGCCAGGATTTCGGCCTTGCCTTCGCAGCCCGGCCACATAGGCAGCCTTCCACCGGAGGCGGGGATATGTAGACAGCAAAAATGTGGAAAATGGCAGTGTCTCCTCGATTTCTCTGGCATCGGCCTTTTTGAGCGGCATGCTTTTTTCCTAGTAGGATGAGGCACCGACGGAGAAAGGCAGGATTATGTGTGCAGGAAAGGTATGTGCTGAGAAGGTGACAAGGTTGAGACCAGGTTGGGATCTTTAGTCCCAGGAAGGGCCCCTGGCAGGTGTGGGTCAATGTTCTGTGCCCATCCCACTTGGCGTGGGGAGGTTTACACCATACAAAGCAGCAGCGGAATTATTCTTCCCCCAGAGGTTGCATGTGCCCACAAGCTCCACCTGGCCAGGGTCCGCCCCTACCGTATTGCCCATGTCGATCAACAGAAGCTGAGAGCTTCCAGAGAGACTAACTGCTATTCTCTAGCCACGGGGAAGCGGTACAGCCAGAAGCCTCCCCTGTTTCATCTCCAGGTTCCCTCTCAGGCCCCTCATAGTTGTGATGTGTCTCAGGGGTAGAAAAAAGAGATTTCTTTAAAAGAACACATACAAAGAGGGGCCATAGATGCTGAGGAAGGGCGCCTTGCCTACTGATATCGTAGCGTAAGTGGAAAAGAGGTACCTGCCTGCTGTCCCAGTATGTCGAACGTGTCCACATCAGGGGTTGCCTACTGTGAAGTTATTCCCTGGGTGCCCTCGATTTTGTGGCCAAGGACAGAAGGGGCCGTTGCGTGTCCGTGGGTAAAATGGAGGGCTCTGCGGAACCGGCCGGTTAGGCTGGACCTCTCCTATTGGCTCAGAGTTTGTGACCCGTCCCCGTCAGAAGTTCCGGCCAGCCTTGCGGTGGCTGTCTCCATGGTGATTGGGAAGGAAGCCTTAGGCCCCGCACTCAGCCTTCACCTGGCCCACCTGGCCTCTTTACCCTCATCTAGACCGCTGTGTAGATGAAAGAAAGGATGTCGGCCAGTGGCCACGCGTCCTCATTTCCTTTGAAGGATTAAGCTCCTTGCCTGGGCAGAAGACAGCCAAGGTCAGCCTGAGCCTAGACACCTAGTGACCTGTGACACTGCAGACAGTGATAGATGTTGATGTCCACGCTCAGGTATCCGCAGGTGGCGGATCGAGAGTGGTCGGAGGTGAAGTGTAACTAGAGGTGACACACTCACAAGGGCACGGGCCAAAGGTCGGGAAAAATAGCTGAGGTCGTGGAGCTCTAGCAGAGCCAGTCTAGGGCCGAGGCCTCCCTCCTGTACGTGGCAAAGAGGTGATCCGTATGCCGCCATGCGCAGCCTCTGGACTGCTGGGGCCCTGGATGCCCGGATTTCGGCCTCGTCTTCGGAGAAGTGACGCACATGCAGTGTGCCACCGGAGGCTGTGGCCCAGCAGAGGGCAAAATCTTGAAAATGCGGGCTTCAGTTGACTTTGCCTGTGCTCTCCTTTGGCTGAGTGCCATCGTGTGTTTCCTAGCAGGAGAAGGCATTCGTGGAGAGAGGCGGATTCCCTGTGTGCAGGCAAAGTGTGTGCTGAGATGATGAGTCGCTGGAGACCGGGGTGGACTCTTCAGACCCAGGATAGGCCTCTGGCAGGTATGTGTCAATGTTTTCTGCCCTTCGCACTCAGCCAGGTATTTGCATACAATGTTACCAGCGGAAGTAGTAGTCTCCGGAGAGGCTGCCGCATGTCAGCAAGCTTCACCTGGCCAGGGTCCGCCGGTGATGTAGCTACCCCATCAGTCACTACTCTCTAGACCTTCCAGATAAACTACCAGATCTTGTCTGCCCATGGGCAACCAGTAGAGCCAGAGGCCTTCCCCCTTTGCTCTTTGGTCTCTAGGCACTCTATCAGGCACTCCAAGCTGTGAAGTGACTCAGGGGGAGAAGGAAGAGATTTCAGAGAATGAACACATCCAGAGAGAGACAGAGAGAGGCAAGAGATGCTGAGTGGGGATGCCTTGCGTAGTGATATCCTCAGGAAAGTGGGAAAGAGGTACCTGGCCTGCTCTGCCAATGCCCTGAACCAGTCCGCACCAGGGGCTCCCCTGTGCCTGCGTAGGCTTTCCCAGGGTGTGCTCAAATCCTGTGGCCACTAGGTGTCATAGGTCATAATGGAGGGCCCTGTGTCATCTGCCTGGCGGGCCAGATCTCTGCCATTGGCTCAGTCTTGTCACCGGGCCCATCATAAGCTCCGCCTACTCTTCCGGTGGGGGGACTGTCTCCATGGTGATGGCAAAGGAGCCTTAGTCCCGCCCACCTGGCCTTGACTTCACCTACCTGGCCTGCTGACCCTCACTCAGACCTCTGTGTTGATAAAAATTAATGTCGGCCAGTGCCCAGGTGTCAGCATCTGGGATAAAGGATTCCGGACCTTGCCTGGGGCAGAAGGCAGCCTAGGTCAGCTGGTACCTGGAAGTCTAGTGACTCGTGGCACTGCTGCCAGTGACAGACAAATGGTGACTCCCACACTCACATATCCCCTGGTGGCAGAATGATAGTGATGGGTGGAGAAACATGGCTCCGGAGCACTCGCGCAATGGGGCACCGGCCAAAGGCCAGGGCCAGTAGTGGACGTCGCGGAGCTGAATGGCGAGCCAGTGAAGGGCCCAAGGATTCCTCTTGTATGTGGGAAACATGTCATCCGGGTCCCCACGTCCATAAACCACTGGATTGCTGGGGCCCAGGATGCCAGGATTTCGGCCTTGCCTTCGCAGCCCGGCCACATAGGCAGCCTTCCACCGGAGGCGGGGGTATGTAGACAGCAAAAATGTGGAAAATGGCAGTGTCTCCTCGATTTCTCTGGCATCGGCCTTTTTGAGCGGCATGCTTTTTTCCTAGTAGGATGAGGCACCGACGGAGAAAGGCAGGATTATGTGTGCAGGAAAGGTATGTGCTGAGAAGGTGACAAGGTTGAGACCAGGTTGGGATCTTTAGTCCCAGGAAGGGCCCCTGGCAGGTGTGGGTCAATGTTCTGTGCCCATCCCACTTGGCGTGGGGAGGTTTACACCATACAAAGCAGCAGCGGAATTATTCTTCCCCCAGAGGTTGCATGTGCCCACAAGCTCCACCTGGCCAGGGTCCGCCCCTACCGTATTGCCCATGTCGATCAACAGAAGCTGAGAGCTTCCAGAGAGACTAACTGCTATTCTCTAGCCACGGGGAAGCGGTACAGCCAGAAGCCTCCCCTGTTTCATCTCCAGGTTCCCTCTCAGGCCCCTCGTAGTTGTGATGTGTCTCAGGGGTAGAAAAAAGAGATTTCTTTAAAAGAACACATACAAAGAGGGGCCATAGATGCTGAGGAAGGGCGCCTTGCCTACTGATATCGTAGTGTAAGTGGAAAAGAGGTACCTGCCTGCTGTCCCAGTATGTCGAACGTGTCCACATCAGGGGTTGCCTACTGTGAAGTTATTCCCTGGGTGCCCTCGATTTTGTGGCCAAGGACAGAAGGGGCCGTTGCGTGTCCGTGGGTAAAATGGAGGGCTCTGCGGAACCGGCCGGTTAGGCTGGACCTCTCCTATTGGCTCAGAGTTTGTGACCCGTCCCCGTCAGAAGTTCCGGCCAGCCTTGCGGTGGCTGTCTCCATGGTGATTGGGAAGGAAGCCTTAGGCCCCGCACTCAGCCTTCACCTGGCCCACCTGGCTGTGTAGATGAAAGAAGGGATGTCGACCAGTGGCCACGCGTCCTCATTTCCTTTGAAGGATTAAGCTCCTTGCCTGGGCAGAAGACAGCCAAGGTCAGCCTGAGCCTAGACACCTAGTGACCTGTGACACTGCAGACAGTGATAGATGTTGATGTCCACGCTCAGGTATCCGCAGGTGGCGGATCGAGAGTGGTCGGAGGTGAAGTGTAACTAGAGGTGACACACTGACAAGGGCACGGGCCAAAGGTCGGGAAAAATAGCTGAGGTCGTGGAGCTCTAGCGGAGCCAGTCTAGGGCCGAGGCCTCCCTCCTGTACGTGGCAAAGAGGTGATCCGTATGCCGCCATGCGCAGCCTCTGGACTGCTGGGGCCCTGGATGCCCGGATTTCGGCCTTGTCTTCGGAGAAGTGACGCACATGCAGTGTGCCACCGGAGGCTGTGGCCCAGCAGAGGGCAAAATCTTGAAAATGCGGGCTTCAGTTGACTTTGCCTGTGCTCTCCTTTGGCTGAGTGCCATCGTGTGTTTCCTAGCAGGAGAAGGCATTCGTGGAGAGAGGCGGATTCCCTGTGTGCAGGCAAAGTGTGTGCTGAGATGATGAGTCGCTGGAGACCGGGGTGGACTCTTCAGACCCAGGATAGGCCTCTGGCAGGTATGTGTCAATGTTTTCTGCCCTTCGCACTCAGCCAGGTATTTGCATACAATGTTACCAGCGGAAGTAGTAGTCTCCGGAGAGGCTGCCACATGTCAGCAAGCTTCACCTGGCCAGGGTCCGCCGGTGATGTAGCTACCCCATCAGTCACTACTCTCTAGACCTTCCAGATAAACTACCAGATCTTGTGTGCCCATGGGCAACCAGTAGAGCCAGAGGCCTTCCCCCTTTGCTCTTTGGTCTCTAGGCACTCTATCAGGCACTCCAAGCTGTGAAGTGACTCAGGGGGAGAAGGAAGAGATTTCAGAGAATGAACACATCCAGAGAGAGACAGAGAGAGGCAAGAGATGCTGAGTGGGGATGCCTTGCGTAGTGATATCCTCAGGAAAGTGGGAAAGAGGTACCTGGCCTGCTCTGCCAATGCCCTGAACCAGTCCGCACCAGGGGCTCCCCTGTGCCTGCGTAGGCTTTCCCAGGGTGTGCTCAAATCCTGTGGCCACTAGGTGTCATAGGTCATAATGGAGGGCCCTGTGTCATCTGCCTGGCGGGCCAGATCTCTGCCATTGGCTCAGTCTTGTCACCGGGCCCATCATACGCTCCGCCTACTCTTCCGGTGGTGGGACTGTCTCCATGGTGATGGCAAAGGAGCCTTAGTCCCGCCCACCTGGCCTTGACTTCACCTAGCTGGCCTGCTGACCCTCACTCAGACCTCTGTGTTGATAAAAATTAATGTCGGCCAGTGCCCAGGTGTCAGCATCTGGGATAAAGGATTCCGGACCTTGCCTGGGGCAGAAGGCAGCCTAGGTCAGCTGGTACCTGGAAGTCTAGTGACTCGTGGCACTGCTGCCAGTGACAGACAAATGGTGACTCCCACACTCACATATCCCCTGGTGGCAGAATGATAGTGATGGGTGGAGAAACATGGCTCCGGAGCACTCGCGCAATGGGGCACCGGCCAAAGGCCAGGGCCAGTAGTGGACGTCGTGGAGCTGAATGGCGAGCCAGTGAAGGGCCCAAGGATTCCTCTTGTATGTGGGAAACATGTCATCCGGGTCCCCACGTCCATAAACCACTGGATTGCTGGGGCCCAGGATGCCAGGATTTCGGCCTTGCCTTCGCAGCCCGGCCACATAGGCAGCCTTCCACCGGAGGCGGGGATATGTAGACAGCAAAAATGTGGAAAATGGCAGTGTCTCCTCGATTTCTCTGGCATCGGCCTTTTTGAGCGGCATGCTTTTTTCCTAGTAGGATGAGGCACCGACGGAGAAAGGCAGGATTATGTGTGCAGGAAAGGTATGTGCTGAGAAGGTGACAAGGTTGAGACCAGGTTGGGATCTTTAGTCCCAGGAAGGGCCCCTGGCAGGTGTGGGTCAATGTTCTGTGCCCATCCCACTTGGCGTGGGGAGGTTTACACCATACAAAGCAGCAGCGGAATTATTCTTCCCCCAGAGGTTGCATGTGCCCACAAGCTCCACCTGGCCAGGGTCCGCCCCTACCGTATTGCCCATGTCGATCAACAGAAGCTGAGAGCTTCCAGAGAGACTAACTGCTATTCTCTAGCCACGGGGAAGCGGTACAGCCAGAAGCCTCCCCTGTTTCATCTCCAGGTTCCCTCTCAGGCCCCTCATAGTTGTGATGTGTCTCAGGGGTAGAAAAAAGAGATTTCTTTAAAAGAACACATACAAAGAGGGGCCATAGATGCTGAGGAAGGGCGCCTTGCCTACTGATATCGTAGCGTAAGTGGAAAAGAGGTACCTGCCTGCTGTCCCAGTATGTCGAACGTGTCCACATCAGGGGTTGCCTACTGTGAAGTTATTCCCTGGGTGCCCTCGATTTTGTGGCCAAGGACAGAAGGGGCCGTTGCGTGTCCGTGGGTAAAATGGAGGGCTCTGCGGAACCGGCCGGTTAGGCTGGACCTCTCCTATTGGCTCAGAGTTTGTGACCCGTCCCCGTCAGAAGTTCCGGCCAGCCTTGCGGTGGCTGTCTCCATGGTGATTGGGAAGGAAGCCTTAGGCCCCGCACTCAGCCTTCACCTGGCCCACCTGGCCTCTTTACCCTCATCTAGACCGCTGTGTAGATGAAAGAAAGGATGTCGGCCAGTGGCCACGCGTCCTCATTTCCTTTGAAGGATTAAGCTCCTTGCCTGGGCAGAAGACAGCCAAGGTCAGCCTGAGCCTAGACACCTAGTGACCTGTGACACTGCAGACAGTGATAGATGTTGATGTCCACGCTCAGGTATCCGCAGGTGGCGGATCGAGAGTGGTCGGAGGTGAAGTGTAACTAGAGGTGACACACTCACAAGGGCACGGGCCAAAGGTCGGGAAAAATAGCTGAGGTCGTGGAGCTCTAGCAGAGCCAGTCTAGGGCCGAGGCCTCCCTCCTGTACGTGGCAAAGAGGTGATCCGTATGCCGCCATGCGCAGCCTCTGGACTGCTGGGGCCCTGGATGCCCGGATTTCGGCCTCGTCTTCGGAGAAGTGACGCACATGCAGTGTGCCACCGGAGGCTGTGGCCCAGCAGAGGGCAAAATCTTGAAAATGCGGGCTTCAGTTGACTTTGCCTGTGCTCTCCTTTGGCTGAGTGCCATCGTGTGTTTCCTAGCAGGAGAAGGCATTCGTGGAGAGAGGCGGATTCCCTGTGTGCAGGCAAAGTGTGTGCTGAGATGATGAGTCGCTGGAGACCGGGGTGGACTCTTCAGACCCAGGATAGGCCTCTGGCAGGTATGTGTCAATGTTTTCTGCCCTTCGCACTCAGCCAGGTATTTGCATACAATGTTACCAGCGGAAGTAGTAGTCTCCGGAGAGGCTGCCGCATGTCAGCAAGCTTCACCTGGCCAGGGTCCGCCGGTGATGTAGCTACCCCATCAGTCACTACTCTCTAGACCTTCCAGATAAACTACCAGATCTTGTCTGCCCATGGGCAACCAGTAGAGCCAGAGGCCTTCCCCCTTTGCTCTTTGGTCTCTAGGCACTCTATCAGGCACTCCAAGCTGTGAAGTGACTCAGGGGGAGAAGGAAGAGATTTCAGAGAATGAACACATCCAGAGAGAGACAGAGAGAGGCAAGAGATGCTGAGTGGGGATGCCTTGCGTAGTGATATCCTCAGGAAAGTGGGAAAGAGGTACCTGGCCTGCTCTGCCAATGCCCTGCACCAGTCCGCACCAGGGGCTCCCCTGTGCCTGCGTAGGCTTTCCCAGGGTGTGCTCAAATCCTGTGGCCACTAGGTGTCATAGGTCATAATGGAGGGCCCTGTGTCATCTGCCTGGCGGGCCAGATCTCTGCCATTGGCTCAGTCTTGTCACCGGGCCCATCATACGCTCCGCCTACTCTTCCGGTGGGGGGACTGTCTCCATGGTGATGGCAAAGGAGCCTTAGTCCCGCCCACCTGGCCTTGACTTCACCTAGCTGGCCTGCTGACCCTCACTCAGACCTCTGTGTTGATAAAAATTAATGTCGGCCAGTGCCCAGGTGTCAGCATCTGGGATAAAGGATTCCGGACCTTGCCTGGGGCAGAAGGCAGCCTAGGTCAGCTGGTACCTGGAAGTCTAGTGACTCGTGGCACTGCTGCCAGTGACAGACAAATGGTGACTCCCACACTCACATATCCCCTGGTGGCAGAATGATAGTGATGGGTGGAGAAACATGGCTCCGGAGCACTCGCGCAATGGGGCACCGGCCAAAGGCCAGGGCCAGTAGTGGACGTCGCGGAGCTGAATGGCGAGCCAGTGAAGGGCCCAAGGATTCCTCTTGTATGTGGGAAACATGTCATCCGGGTCCCCACGTCCATAAACCACTGGATTGCTGGGGCCCAGGATGCCAGGATTTCGGCCTTGCCTTCGCAGCCCGGCCACATAGGCAGCCTTCCACCGGAGGCGGGGATATGTAGACAGCAAAAATGTGGAAAATGGCAGTGTCTCCTCGATTTCTCTGGCATCGGCCTTTTTGAGCGGCATGCTTTTTTCCTAGTAGGATGAGGCACCGACGGAGAAAGGCAGGATTATGTGTGCAGGAAAGGTATGTGCTGAGAAGGTGACAAGGTTGAGACCAGGTTGGGATCTTTAGTCCCAGGAAGGGCCCCTGGCAGGTGTGGGTCAATGTTCTGTGCCCATCCCACTTGGCGTGGGGAGGTTTACACCATACAAAGCAGCAGCGGAATTATTCTTCCCCCAGAGGTTGCATGTGCCCACAAGCTCCACCTGGCCAGGGTCCGCCCCTACCGTATTGCCCATGTCGATCAACAGAAGCTGAGAGCTTCCAGAGAGACTAACTGCTATTCTCTAGCCACGGGGAAGCGGTACAGCCAGAAGCCTCCCCTGTTTCATCTCCAGGTTCCCTCTCAGGCCCCTCATAGTTGTGATGTGTCTCAGGGGTAGAAAAAAGAGATTTCTTTAAAAGAACACATACAAAGAGGGGCCATAGATGCTGAGGAAGGGCGCCTTGCCTACTGATATCGTAGCGTAAGTGGAAAAGAGGTACCTGCCTGCTGTCCCAGTATGTCGAACGTGTCCACATCAGGGGTTGCCTACTGTGAAGTTATTCCCTGGGTGCCCTCGATTTTGTGGCCAAGGACAGAAGGGGCCGTTGCGTGTCCGTGGGTAAAATGGAGGGCTCTGCGGAACCGGCCGGTTAGGCTGGACCTCTCCTATTGGCTCAGAGTTTGTGACCCGTCCCCGTCAGAAGTTCCGGCCAGCCTTGCGGTGGCTGTCTCCATGGTGATTGGGAAGGAAGCCTTAGGCCCCGCACTCAGCCTTCACCTGGCCCACCTGGCCTCTTTACCCTCATCTAGACCGCTGTGTAGATGAAAGAAAGGATGTCGGCCAGTGGCCACGCGTCCTCATTTCCTTTGAAGGATTAAGCTCCTTGCCTGGGCAGAAGACAGCCAAGGTCAGCCTGAGCCTAGACACCTAGTGACCTGTGACACTGCAGACAGTGATAGATGTTGATGTCCACGCTCAGGTATCCGCAGGTGGCGGATCGAGAGTGGTCGGAGGTGAAGTGTAACTAGAGGTGACACACTCACAAGGGCACGGGCCAAAGGTTGGGAAAAATAGCTGAGGTCGTGGAGCTCTAGCAGAGCCAGTCTAGGGCCGAGGCCTCCCTCCTGTACGTGGCAAAGAGGTGATCCGTATGCCGCCATGCGCAGCCTCTGGACTGCTGGGGCCCTGGATGCCCGGATTTCGGCCTCGTCTTCGGAGAAGTGACGCACATGCAGTGTGCCACCGGAGGCTGTGGCCCAGCAGAGGGCAAAATCTTGAAAATGCGGGCTTCAGTTGACTTTGCCTGTGCTCTCCTTTGGCTGAGTGCCATCGTGTGTTTCCTAGCAGGAGAAGGCATTCGTGGAGAGAGGCGGATTCCCTGTGTGCAGGCAAAGTGTGTGCTGAGATGATGAGTCGCTGGAGACCGGGGTGGACTCTTCAGACCCAGGATAGGCCTCTGGCAGGTATGTGTCAATGTTTTCTGCCCTTCGCACTCAGCCAGGTATTTGCATACAATGTTACCAGCGGAAGTAGTAGTCTCCGGAGAGGCTGCCGCATGTCAGCAAGCTTCACCTGGCCAGGGTCCGCCGGTGATGTAGCTACCCCATCAGTCACTACTCTCTAGACCTTCCAGATAAACTACCAGATCTTGTCTGCCCATGGGCAACCAGTAGAGCCAGAGGCCTTCCCCCTTTGCTCTTTGGTCTCTAGGCACTCTATCAGGCACTCCAAGCTGTGAAGTGACTCAGGGGGAGAAGGAAGAGATTTCAGAGAATGAACACATCCAGAGAGAGACAGAGAGAGGCAAGAGATGCTGAGTGGGGATGCCTTGCGTAGTGATATCCTCAGGAAAGTGGGAAAGAGGTACCTGGCCTGCTCTGCCAATGCCCTGAACCAGTCCGCACCAGGGGCTCCCCTGTGCCTGCGTAGGCTTTCCCAGGGTGTGCTCAAATCCTGTGGCCACTAGGTGTCATAGGTCATAATGGAGGGCCCTGTGTCATCTGCCTGGCGGGCCAGATCTCTGCCATTGGCTCAGTCTTGTCACCGGGCCCATCATACGCTCCGCCTACTCTTCCGGTGGGGGGACTGTCTCCATGGTGATGGCAAAGGAGCCTTAGTCCCGCCCACCTGGCCTTGACTTCACCTGGCTGGCCTGCTGACCCTCACTCAGACCTCTGTGTTGATAAAAATTAATGTCGGCCAGTGCCCAGGTGTCAGCATCTGGGATAAAGGATTCCGGACCTTGCCTGGGGCAGAAGGCAGCCTAGGTCAGCTGGTACCTGGAAGTCTAGTGACTCGTGGCACTGCTGCCAGTGACAGACAAATGGTGACTCCCACACTCACATATCCCCTGGTGGCAGAATGATAGTGATGGGTGGAGAAACATGGCTCCGGAGCACTCGCGCAATGGGGCACCGGCCAAAGGCCAGGGCCAGTAGTGGACGCCGCGGAGCTGAATGGCGAGCCAGTGAAGGGCCCAAGGATTCCTCTTGTATGTGGGAAACATGTCATCCGGGTCCCCACGTCCATAAACCACTGGATTGCTGGGGCCCAGGATGCCAGGATTTCGGCCTTGCCTTCGCAGCCCGGCCACATAGGCAGCCTTCCACCGGAGGCGGGGGTATGTAGACAGCAAAAATGTGGAAAATGGCAGTGTCTCCTCGATTTCTCTGGCATCGGCCTTTTTGAGCGGCATGCTTTTTTCCTAGTAGGATGAGGCACCGACGGAGAAAGGCAGGATTATGTGTGCAGGAAAGGTATGTGCTGAGAAGGTGACAAGGTTGAGACCAGGTTGGGATCTTTAGTCCCAGGAAGGGCCCCTGGCAGGTGTGGGTCAATGTTCTGTGCCCATCCCACTTGGCGTGGGGAGGTTTACACCATACAAAGCAGCAGCGGAATTATTCTTCCCCCAGAGGTTGCATGTGCCCACAAGCTCCACCTGGCCAGGGTCCGCCCCTACCGTATTGCCCATGTCGATCAACAGAAGCTGAGAGCTTCCAGAGAGACTAACTGCTATTCTCTAGCCACGGGGAAGCGGTACAGCCAGAAGCCTCCCCTGTTTCATCTCCAGGTTCCCTCTCAGGCCCCTCATAGTTGTGATGTGTCTCAGGGGTAGAAAAAAGAGATTTCTTTAAAAGAACACATACAAAGAGGGGCCATAGATGCTGAGGAAGGGCGCCTTGCCTACTGATATCGTAGCGTAAGTGGAAAAGAGGTACCTGCCTGCTGTCCCAGTATGTCGAACGTGTCCACATCAGGGGTTGCCTACTGTGAAGTTATTCCCTGGGTGCCCTCGATTTTGTGGCCAAGGACAGAAGGGGCCGTTGCGTGTCCGTGGGTAAAATGGAGGGCTCTGCGGAACCGGCCGGTTAGGCTGGACCTCTCCTATTGGCTCAGAGTTTGTGACCCGTCCCCGTCAGAAGTTCCGGCCAGCCTTGCGGTGGCTGTCTCCATGGTGATTGGGAAGGAAGCCTTAGGCCCCGCACTCAGCCTTCACCTGGCCCACCTGGCTGTGTAGATGAAAGAAGGGATGTCGACCAGTGGCCACGCGTCCTCATTTCCTTTGAAGGATTAAGCTCCTTGCCTGGGCAGAAGACAGCCAAGGTCAGCCTGAGCCTAGACACCTAGTGACCTGTGACACTGCAGACAGTGATAGATGTTGATGTCCACGCTCAGGTATCCGCAGGTGGCGGATCGAGAGTGGTCGGAGGTGAAGTGTAACTAGAGGTGACACACTCACAAGGGCACGGGCCAAAGGTCGGGAAAAATAGCTGAGGTCGTGGAGCTCTAGCGGAGCCAGTCTAGGGCCGAGGCCTCCCTCCTGTACGTGGCAAAGAGGTGATCCGTATGCCGCCATGCGCAGCCTCTGGACTGCTGGGGCCCTGGATGCCCGGATTTCGGCCTTGTCTTCGGAGAAGTGACGCACATGCAGTGTGCCACCGGAGGCTGTGGCCCAGCAGAGGGCAAAATCTTGAAAATGCGGGCTTCAGTTGACTTTGCCTGTGCTCTCCTTTGGCTGAGTGCCATCGTGTGTTTCCTAGCAGGAGAAGGCATTCGTGGAGAGAGGCGGATTCCCTGTGTGCAGGCAAAGTGTGTGCTGAGATGATGAGTCGCTGGAGACCGGGGTGGACTCTTCAGACCCAGGATAGGCCTCTGGCAGGTATGTGTCAATGTTTTCTGCCCTTCGCACTCAGCCAGGTATTTGCATACAATGTTACCAGCGGAAGTAGTAGTCTCCGGAGAGGCTGCCACATGTCAGCAAGCTTCACCTGGCCAGGGTCCGCCGGTGATGTAGCTACCCCATCAGTCACTACTCTCTAGACCTTCCAGATAAACTACCAGATCTTGTGTGCCCATGGGCAACCAGTAGAGCCAGAGGCCTTCCCCCTTTGCTCTTTGGTCTCTAGGCACTCTATCAGGCACTCCAAGCTGTGAAGTGACTCAGGGGGAGAAGGAAGAGATTTCAGAGAATGAACACATCCAGAGAGAGACAGAGAGAGGCAAGAGATGCTGAGTGGGGATGCCTTGCGTAGTGATATCCTCAGGAAAGTGGGAAAGAGGTACCTGGCCTGCTCTGCCAATGCCCTGAACCAGTCCGCACCAGGGGCTCCCCTGTGCCTGCGTAGGCTTTCCCAGGGTGTGCTCAAATCCTGTGGCCACTAGGTGTCATAGGTCATAATGGAGGGCCCTGTGTCATCTGCCTGGCGGGCCAGATCTCTGCCATTGGCTCAGTCTTGTCACCGGGCCCATCATACGCTCCGCCTACTCTTCCGGTGGTGGGACTGTCTCCATGGTGATGGCAAAGGAGCCTTAGTCCCGCCCACCTGGCCTTGACTTCACCTAGCTGGCCTGCTGACCCTCACTCAGACCTCTGTGTTGATAAAAATTAATGTCGGCCAGTGCCCAGGTGTCAGCATCTGGGATAAAGGATTCCGGACCTTGCCTGGGGCAGAAGGCAGCCTAGGTCAGCTGGTACCTGGAAGTCTAGTGACTCGTGGCACTGCTGCCAGTGACAGACAAATGGTGACTCCCACACTCACATATCCCCTGGTGGCAGAATGATAGTGATGGGTGGAGAAACATGGCTCCGGAGCACTCGCGCAATGGGGCACCGGCCAAAGGCCAGGGCCAGTAGTGGACGTCGCGGAGCTGAATGGCGAGCCAGTGAAGGGCCCAAGGATTCCTCTTGTATGTGGGAAACATGTCATCCGGGTCCCCACGTCCATAAACCACTGGATTGCTGGGGCCCAGGATGCCAGGATTTCGGCCTTGCCTTCGCAGCCCGGCCACATAGGCAGCCTTCCACCGGAGGCGGGGATATGTAGACAGCAAAAATGTGGAAAATGGCAGTGTCTCCTCGATTTCTCTGGCATCGGCCTTTTTGAGCGGCATGCTTTTTTCCTAGTAGGATGAGGCACCGACGGAGAAAGGCAGGATTATGTGTGCAGGAAAGGTATGTGCTGAGAAGGTGACAAGGTTGAGACCAGGTTGGGATCTTTAGTCCCAGGAAGGGCCCCTGGCAGGTGTGGGTCAATGTTCTGTGCCCATCCCACTTGGCGTGGGGAGGTTTACACCATACAAAGCAGCAGCGGAATTATTCTTCCCCCAGAGGTTGCATGTGCCCACAAGCTCCACCTGGCCAGGGTCCGCCCCTACCGTATTGCCCATGTCGATCAACAGAAGCTGAGAGCTTCCAGAGAGACTAACTGCTATTCTCTAGCCACGGGGAAGCGGTACAGCCAGAAGCCTCCCCTGTTTCATCTCCAGGTTCCCTCTCAGGCCCCTCATAGTTGTGATGTGTCTCAGGGGTAGAAAAAAGAGATTTCTTTAAAAGAACACATACAAAGAGGGGCCATAGATGCTGAGGAAGGGCGCCTTGCCTACTGATATCGTAGCGTAAGTGGAAAAGAGGTACCTGCCTGCTGTCCCAGTATGTCGAACGTGTCCACATCAGGGGTTGCCTACTGTGAAGTTATTCCCTGGGTGCCCTCGATTTTGTGGCCAAGGACAGAAGGGGCCGTTGCGTGTCCGTGGGTAAAATGGAGGGCTCTGCGGAACCGGCCGGTTAGGCTGGACCTCTCCTATTGGCTCAGAGTTTGTGACCCGTCCCCGTCAGAAGTTCCGGCCAGCCTTGCGGTGGCTGTCTCCATGGTGATTGGGAAGGAAGCCTTAGGCCCCGCACTCAGCCTTCACCTGGCCCACCTGGCTGTGTAGATGAAAGAAGGGATGTCGACCAGTGGCCACGCGTCCTCATTTCCTTTGAAGGATTAAGCTCCTTGCCTGGGCAGAAGACAGCCAAGGTCAGCCTGAGCCTAGACACCTAGTGACCTGTGACACTGCAGACAGTGATAGATGTTGATGTCCACGCTCAGGTATCCGCAGGTGGCGGATCGAGAGTGGTCGGAGGTGAAGTGTAACTAGAGGTGACACACTCACAAGGGCACGGGCCAAAGGTCGGGAAAAATAGCTGAGGTCGTGGAGCTCTAGCGGAGCCAGTCTAGGGCCGAGGCCTCCCTCCTGTACGTGGCAAAGAGGTGATCCGTATGCCGCCATGCGCAGCCTCTGGACTGCTGGGGCCCTGGATGCCCGGATTTCGGCCTTGTCTTCGGAGAAGTGACGCACATGCAGTGTGCCACCGGAGGCTGTGGCCCAGCAGAGGGCAAAATCTTGAAAATGCGGGCTTCAGTTGACTTTGCCTGTGCTCTCCTTTGGCTGAGTGCCATCGTGTGTTTCCTAGCAGGAGAAGGCATTCGTGGAGAGAGGCGGATTCCCTGTGTGCAGGCAAAGTGTGTGCTGAGATGATGAGTCGCTGGAGACCGGGGTGGACTCTTCAGACCCAGGATAGGCCTCTGGCAGGTATGTGTCAATGTTTTCTGCCCTTCGCACTCAGCCAGGTATTTGCATACAATGTTACCAGCGGAAGTAGTAGTCTCCGGAGAGGCTGCCACATGTCAGCAAGCTTCACCTGGCCAGGGTCCGCCGGTGATGTAGCTACCCCATCAGTCACTACTCTCTAGACCTTCCAGATAAACTACCAGATCTTGTGTGCCCATGGGCAACCAGTAGAGCCAGAGGCCTTCCCCCTTTGCTCTTTGGTCTCTAGGCACTCTATCAGGCACTCCAAGCTGTGAAGTGACTCAGGGGGAGAAGGAAGAGATTTCAGAGAATGAACACATCCAGAGAGAGACAGAGAGAGGCAAGAGATGCTGAGTGGGGATGCCTTGCGTAGTGATATCCTCAGGAAAGTGGGAAAGAGGTACCTGGCCTGCTCTGCCAATGCCCTGAACCAGTCCGCACCAGGGGCTCCCCTGTGCCTGCGTAGGCTTTCCCAGGGTGTGCTCAAATCCTGTGGCCACTAGGTGTCATAGGTCATAATGGAGGGCCCTGTGTCATCTGCCTGGCGGGCCAGATCTCTGCCATTGGCTCAGTCTTGTCACCGGGCCCATCATACGCTCCGCCTACTCTTCCGGTGGTGGGACTGTCTCCATGGTGATGGCAAAGGAGCCTTAGTCCCGCCCACCTGGCCTTGACTTCACCTAGCTGGCCTGCTGACCCTCACTCAGACCTCTGTGTTGATAAAAATTAATGTCGGCCAGTGCCCAGGTGTCAGCATCTGGGATAAAGGATTCCGGACCTTGCCTGGGGCAGAAGGCAGCCTAGGTCAGCTGGTACCTGGAAGTCTAGTGACTCGTGGCACTGCTGCCAGTGACAGACAAATGGTGACTCCCACACTCACATATCCCCTGGTGGCAGAATGATAGTGATGGGTGGAGAAACATGGCTCCGGAGCACTCGCGCAATGGGGCACCGGCCAAAGGCCAGGGCCAGTAGTGGACGTCGCGGAGCTGAATGGCGAGCCAGTGAAGTGCCCAAGGATTCCTCTTGTATGTGGGAAACATGTCATCCGGGTCCCCACGTCCATAAACCACTGGATTGCTGGGGCCCAGGATGCCAGGATTTCGGCCTTGCCTTCGCAGCCCGGCCACATAGGCAGCCTTCCACCGGAGGCGGGGATATGTAGACAGCAAAAATGTGGAAAATGGCAGTGTCTCCTCGATTTCTCTGGCATCGGCCTTTTTGAGCGGCATGCTTTTTTCCTAGTAGGATGAGGCACCGACGGAGAAAGGCAGGATTATGTGTGCAGGAAAGGTATGTGCTGAGAAGGTGACAAGGTTGAGACCAGGTTGGGATCTTTAGTCCCAGGAAGGGCCCCTGGCAGGTGTGGGTCAATGTTCTGTGCCCATCCCACTTGGCGTGGGGAGGTTTACACCATACAAAGCAGCAGCGGAATTATTCTTCCCCCAGAGGTTGCATGTGCCCACAAGCTCCACCCGGCCAGGGTCCGCCCCTACCGTATTGCCCATGTCGATCAACAGAAGCTGAGAGCTTCCAGAGAGACTAACTGCTATTCTCTAGCCACGGGGAAGCGGTACAGCCAGAAGCCTCCCCTGTTTCATCTCCAGGTTCCCTCTCAGGCCCCTCGTAGTTGTGATGTGTCTCAGGGGTAGAAAAAAGAGATTTCTTTAAAAGAACACATACAAAGAGGGGCCATAGATGCTGAGGAAGGGCGCCTTGCCTACTGATATCGTAGCGTAAGTGGAAAAGAGGTACCTGCCTGCTGTCCCAGTATGTCGAACGTGTCCACATCAGGGGTTGCCTACTGTGAAGTTATTCCCTGGGTGCCCTCGATTTTGTGGCCAAGGACAGAAGGGGCCGTTGCGTGTCCGTGGGTAAAATGGAGGGCTCTGCGGAACCGGCCGGTTAGGCTGGACCTCTCCTATTGGCTCAGAGTTTGTGACCCGTCCCCGTCAGAAGTTCCGGCCAGCCTTGCGGTGGCTGTCTCCATGGTGATTGGGAAGGAAGCCTTAGGCCCCGCACTCAGCCTTCACCTGGCCCACCTGGCTGTGTAGATGAAAGAAGGGATGTCGACCAGTGGCCACGCGTCCTCATTTCCTTTGAAGGATTAAGCTCCTTGCCTGGGCAGAAGACAGCCAAGGTCAGCCTGAGCCTAGACACCTAGTGACCTGTGACACTGCAGACAGTGATAGATGTTGATGTCCACGCTCAGGTATCCGCAGGTGGCGGATCGAGAGTGGTCGGAGGTGAAGTGTAACTAGAGGTGACACACTCACAAGGGCACGGGCCAAAGGTCGGGAAAAATAGCTGAGGTCGTGGAGCTCTAGCGGAGCCAGTCTAGGGCCGAGGCCTCCCTCCTGTACGTGGCAAAGAGGTGATCCGTATGCCGCCATGCGCAGCCTCTGGACTGCTGGGGCCCTGGATGCCCGGATTTCGGCCTTGTCTTCGGAGAAGTGACGCACATGCAGTGTGCCACCGGAGGCTGTGGCCCAGCAGAGGGCAAAATCTTGAAAATGCGGGCTTCAGTTGACTTTGCCTGTGCTCTCCTTTGGCTGAGTGCCATCGTGTGTTTCCTAGCAGGAGAAGGCATTCGTGGAGAGAGGCGGATTCCCTGTGTGCAGGCAAAGTGTGTGCTGAGATGATGAGTCGCTGGAGACCGGGGTGGACTCTTCAGACCCAGGATAGGCCTCTGGCAGGTATGTGTCAATGTTTTCTGCCCTTCGCACTCAGCCAGGTATTTGCATACAATGTTACCAGCGGAAGTAGTAGTCTCCGGAGAGGCTGCCGCATGTCAGCAAGCTTCACCTGGCCAGGGTCCGCCGGTGATGTAGCTACCCCATCAGTCACTACTCTCTAGACCTTCCAGATAAACTACCAGATCTTGTGTGCCCATGGGCAACCAGTAGAGCCAGAGGCCTTCCCCCTTTGCTCTTTGGTCTCTAGGCACTCTATCAGGCACTCCAAGCTGTGAAGTGACTCAGGGGGAGAAGGAAGAGATTTCAGAGAATGAACACATCCAGAGAGAGACAGAGAGAGGCAAGAGATGCTGAGTGGGGATGCCTTGCGTAGTGATATCCTCAGGAAAGTGGGAAAGAGGTACCTGGCCTGCTCTGCCAATGCCCTGAACCAGTCCGCACCAGGGGCTCCCCTGTGCCTGCGTAGGCTTTCCCAGGGTGTGCTCAAATCCTGTGGCCACTAGGTGTCATAGGTCATAATGGAGGGCCCTGTGTCATCTGCCTGGCGGGCCAGATCTCTGCCATTGGCTCAGTCTTGTCACCGGGCCCATCATACGCTCCGCCTACTCTTCCGGTGGTGGGACTGTCTCCATGGTGATGGCAAAGGAGCCTTAGTCCCGCCCACCTGGCCTTGACTTCACCTAGCTGGCCTGCTGACCCTCACTCAGACCTCTGTGTTGATAAAAATTAATGTCGGCCAGTGCCCAGGTGTCAGCATCTGGGATAAAGGATTCCGGACCTTGCCTGGGGCAGAAGGCAGCCTAGGTCAGCTGGTACCTGGAAGTCTAGTGACTCGTGGCACTGCTGCCAGTGACAGACAAATGGTGACTCCCACACTCACATATCCCCTGGTGGCAGAATGATAGTGATGGGTGGAGAAACATGGCTCCGGAGCACTCGCGCAATGGGGCACCGGCCAAAGGCCAGGGCCAGTAGTGGACGTCGCGGAGCTGAATGGCGAGCCAGTGAAGGGCCCAAGGATTCCTCTTGTATGTGGGAAACATGTCATCCGGGTCCCCACGTCCATAAACCACTGGATTGCTGGGGCCCAGGATGCCAGGATTTCGGCCTTGCCTTCGCAGCCCGGCCACATAGGCAGCCTTCCACCGGAGGCGGGGATATGTAGACAGCAAAAATGTGGAAAATGGCAGTGTCTCCTCGATTTCTCTGGCATCGGCCTTTTTGAGCGGCATGCTTTTTTCCTAGTAGGATGAGGCACCGACGGAGAAAGGCAGGATTATGTGTGCAGGAAAGGTATGTGCTGAGAAGGTGACAAGGTTGAGACCAGGTTGGGATCTTTAGTCCCAGGAAGGGCCCCTGGCAGGTGTGGGTCAATGTTCTGTGCCCATCCCACTTGGCGTGGGGAGGTTTACACCATACAAAGCAGCAGCGGAATTATTCTTCCCCCAGAGGTTGCATGTGCCCACAAGCTCCACCTGGCCAGGGTCCGCCCCTACCGTATTGCCCATGTCGATCAACAGAAGCTGAGAGCTTCCAGAGAGACTAACTGCTATTCTCTAGCCACGGGGAAGCGGTACAGCCAGAAGCCTCCCCTGTTTCATCTCCAGGTTCCCTCTCAGGCCCCTCGTAGTTGTGATGTGTCTCAGGGGTAGAAAAAAGAGATTTCTTTAAAAGAACACATACAAAGAGGGGCCATAGATGCTGAGGAAGGGCGCCTTGCCTACTGATATCGTAGCGTAAGTGGAAAAGAGGTACCTGCCTGCTGTCCCAGTATGTCGAACGTGTCCACATCAGGGGTTGCCTACTGTGAAGTTATTCCCTGGGTGCCCTCGATTTTGTGGCCAAGGACAGAAGGGGCCGTTGCGTGTCCGTGGGTAAAATGGAGGGCTCTGCGGAACCGGCCGGTTAGGCTGGACCTCTCCTATTGGCTCAGAGTTTGTGACCCGTCCCCGTCAGAAGTTCCGGCCAGCCTTGCGGTGGCTGTCTCCATGGTGATTGGGAAGGAAGCCTTAGGCCCCGCACTCAGCCTTCACCTGGCCCACCTGGCTGTGTAGATGAAAGAAAGGATGTCGGCCAGTGACCACGCGTCCTCATTTCCTTTGAAGGATTAAGCTCCTTGCCTGGGCAGAAGACAGCCAAGGTCAGCCTGAGCCTAGACATCTAGTGACCTGTGACACTGCAGACAGTGATAGATGTTGATGTCCACGCTCAGGTATCCGCAGGTGGCGGATCGAGAGTGGTCGGAGGTGAAGTGTAACTAGAGGTGACACACTCACAAGGGCACGGGCCAAAGGTCGGGAAAAATAGCTGAGTTCGTGGAGCTCTAGCAGAGCCAGTGTAGGGCCGAGGCCTCCCTCCTGTACGTGGCAAAGAGGTGATCCGTATGCCGCCATGCGCAGCCTCTGGACTGCTGGGGCCCTGGATGTTCGGATTTCGGCCTCGTCTTCGGAGAAGTGACGCACATGCAGTGTGCCACCGGAGGCTGTGGCCCAGCAGAGGGCAAAATCTTGAAAATGCGGGCTTCAGTTGACTTTGCCTGTGCTCTCCTTTGGCTGAGTGCCATCGTGTGTTTCCTAGCAGGAGAAGGCATTCGTGGAGAGAGGCGGATTCCCTGTGTGCAGGCAAAGTGTGTGCTGAGATGATGAGTTGCTGGAGACCGGGGTGGACTCTTCAGACCCAGGATAGGCCTCTGGCAGGTATGTGTCAATGTTTTCTGCCCTTCGCACTCAGCCAGGTATTTGCATACAATGTTACCAGCGGAAGTAGTAGTCTCCGGAGAGGCTGCCACATGTCAGCAAGCTTCACCTGGCCAGGGTCCGCCGGTGATGTAGCTACCCCATCAGTCACTACTCTCTAGACCTTCCAGATAAACTACCAGATCTTGTGTGCCCATGGGCAACCAGTAGAGCCAGAGGCCTTCCCCCTTTGCTCTTTGGTCTCTAGGCACTCTATCAGGCACTCCAAGCTGTGAAGTGACTCAGGGGGAGAAGGAAGAGATTTCAGAGAATGAACACATCCAGAGAGAGACAGAGAGAGGCAAGAGATGCTGAGTGGGGATGCCTTGCGTAGTGATATCCTCAGGAAAGTGGGAAAGAGGTACCTGGCCTGCTCTGCCAATGCCCTGAACCAGTCCGCACCAGGGGCTCCCCTGTGCCTGCGTAGGCTTTCCCAGGGTGTGCTCAAATCCTGTGGCCACTAGGTGTCATAGGTCATAATGGAGGGCCCTGTGTCATCTGCCTGGCGGGCCAGATCTCTGCCATTGGCTCAGTCTTGTCACCGGGCCCATCATACGCTCCGCCTACTCTTCCGGTGGTGGGACTGTCTCCATGGTGATGGCAAAGGAGCCTTAGTCCCGCCCACCTGGCCTTGACTTCACCTAGCTGGCCTGCTGACCCTCACTCAGACCTCTGTGTTGATAAAAATTAATGTCGGCCAGTGCCCAGGTGTCAGCATCTGGGATAAAGGATTCCGGACCTTGCCTGGGGCAGAAGGCAGCCTAGGTCAGCTGGTACCTGGAAGTCTAGTGACTCGTGGCACTGCTGCCAGTGACAGACAAATGGTGACTCCCACACTCACATATCCCCTGGTGGCAGAATGATAGTGATGGGTGGAGAAACATGGCTCCGGAGCACTCGCGCAATGGGGCACCGGCCAAAGGCCAGGGCCAGTAGTGGACGTCGCGGAGCTGAATGGCGAGCCAGTGAAGGGCCCAAGGATTCCTCTTGTATGTGGGAAACATGTCATCCGGGTCCCCACGTCCATAAACCACTGGATTGCTGGGGCCCAGGATGCCAGGATTTCGGCCTTGCCTTCGCAGCCCGGCCACATAGGCAGCCTTCCACCGGAGGCGGGGATATGTAGACAGCAAAAATGTGGAAAATGGCAGTGTCTCCTCGATTTCTCTGGCATCGGCCTTTTTGAGCGGCATGCTTTTTTCCTAGTAGGATGAGGCACCGACGGAGAAAGGCAGGATTATGTGTGCAGGAAAGGTATGTGCTGAGAAGGTGACAAGGTTGAGACCAGGTTGGGATCTTTAGTCCCAGGAAGGGCCCCTGGCAGGTGTGGGTCAATGTTCTGTGCCCATCCCACTTGGCGTGGGGAGGTTTACACCATACAAAGCAGCAGCGGAATTATTCTTCCCCCAGAGGTTGCATGTGCCCACAAGCTCCACCTGGCCAGGGTCCGCCCCTACCGTATTGCCCATGTCGATCAACAGAAGCTGAGAGCTTCCAGAGAGACTAACTGCTATTCTCTAGCCACGGGGAAGCGGTACAGCCAGAAGCCTCCCCTGTTTCATCTCCAGGTTCCCTCTCAGGCCCCTCGTAGTTGTGATGTGTCTCAGGGGTAGAAAAAAGAGATTTCTTTAAAAGAACACATACAAAGAGGGGCCATAGATGCTGAGGAAGGGCGCCTTGCCTACTGATATCGTAGCGTAAGTGGAAAAGAGGTACCTGCCTGCTGTCCCAGTATGTCGAACGTGTCCACATCAGGGGTTGCCTACTGTGAAGTTATTCCCTGGGTGCCCTCGATTTTGTGGCCAAGGACAGAAGGGGCCGTTGCGTGTCCGTGGGTAAAATGGAGGGCTCTGCGGAACCGGCCGGTTAGGCTGGACCTCTCCTATTGGCTCAGAGTTTGTGACCCGTCCCCGTCAGAAGTTCCGGCCAGCCTTGCGGTGGCTGTCTCCATGGTGATTGGGAAGGAAGCCTTAGGCCCCGCACTCAGCCTTCACCTGGCCCACCTGGCTGTGTAGATGAAAGAAGGGATGTCGACCAGTGGCCACGCGTCCTCATTTCCTTTGAAGGATTAAGCTCCTTGCCTGGGCAGAAGACAGCCAAGGTCAGCCTGAGCCTAGACACCTAGTGACCTGTGACACTGCAGACAGTGATAGATGTTGATGTCCACGCTCAGGTATCCGCAGGTGGCGGATCGAGAGTGGTCGGAGGTGAAGTGTAACTAGAGGTGACACACTCACAAGGGCACGGGCCAAAGGTCGGGAAAAATAGCTGAGGTCGTGGAGCTCTAGCGGAGCCAGTCTAGGGCCGAGGCCTCCCTCCTGTACGTGGCAAAGAGGTGATCCGTATGCCGCCATGCGCAGCCTCTGGACTGCTGGGGCCCTGGATGCCCGGATTTCGGCCTTGTCTTCGGAGAAGTGACGCACATGCAGTGTGCCACCGGAGGCTGTGGCCCAGCAGAGGGCAAAATCTTGAAAATGCGGGCTTCAGTTGACTTTGCCTGTGCTCTCCTTTGGCTGAGTGCCATCGTGTGTTTCCTAGCAGGAGAAGGCATTCGTGGAGAGAGGCGGATTCCCTGTGTGCAGGCAAAGTGTGTGCTGAGATGATGAGTTGCTGGAGACCGGGGTGGACTCTTCAGACCCAGGATAGGCCTCTGGCAGGTATGTGTCAATGTTTTCTGCCCTTCGCACTCAGCCAGGTATTTGCATACAATGTTACCAGCGGAATTAGTAGTCTCCGGAGAGGCTGCCACATGTCAGCAAGCTTCACCTGGCCAGGGTCCGCCGGTGATGTAGCTACCCCATCAGTCACTACTCTCTAGACCTTCCAGATAAACTACCAGATCTTGTGTGCCCATGGGCAACCAGTAGAGCCAGAGGCCTTCCCCCTTTGCTCTTTGGTCTCTAGGCACTCTATCAGGCACTCCAAGCTGTGAAGTGACTCAGGGGGAGAAGGAAGAGATTTCAGAGAATGAACACATCCAGAGAGAGACAGAGAGAGGCAAGAGATGCTGAGTGGGGATGCCTTGCGTAGTGATATCCTCAGGAAAGTGGGAAAGAGGTACCTGGCCTGCTCTGCCAATGCCCTGAACCAGTCCGCACCAGGGGCTCCCCTGTGCCTGTGTAGGCTTTCCCAGGGTCTGCTCAAATCCTGTGGCCACTAGGTGTCATAGGTCATAATGGAGGGCCCTGTGTCATCTGCCTGGCGGGCCAGATCTCTGCCATTGGCTCAGTCTTGTCACCGGGCCCATCATACGCTCCGCCTACTCTTCCGGTGGTGGGACTGTCTCCATGGTGATGGCAAAGGAGCCTTAGTCCCGCCCACCTGGCCTTGACTTCACCTAGCTGGCCTGCTGACCCTCACTCAGACCTCTGTGTTGATAAAAATTAATGTCGGCCAGTGCCCAGGTGTCAGCATCTGGGATAAAGGATTCCGGACCTTGCCTGGGGCAGAAGGCAGCCTAGGTCAGCTGGTACCTGGAAGTCTAGTGACTCGTGGCACTGCTGCCAGTGACAGACAAATGGTGACTCCCACACTCACATATCCCCTGGTGGCAGAATGATAGTGATGGGTGGAGAAACATGGCTCCGGAGCACTCGCGCAATGGGGCACCGGCCAAAGGCCAGGGCCAGTAGTGGACGTCGCGGAGCTGAATGGCGAGCCAGTGAAGGGCCCAAGGATTCCTCTTGTATGTGGGAAACATGTCATCCGGGTCCCCACGTCCATAAACCACTGGATTGCTGGGGCCCAGGATGCCAGGATTTCGGCCTTGCCTTCGCAGCCCGGCCACATAGGCAGCCTTCCACCGGAGGCGGGGGTATGTAGACAGCAAAAATGTGGAAAATGGCAGTGTCTCCTCGATTTCTCTGGCATCGGCCTTTTTGAGCGGCATGCTTTTTTCCTAGTAGGATGAGGCACCGACGGAGAAAGGCAGGATTATGTGTGCAGGAAAGGTATGTGCTGAGAAGGTGACAAGGTTGAGACCAGGTTGGGATCTTTAGTCCCAGGAAGGGCCCCTGGCAGGTGTGGGTCAATGTTCTGTGCCCATCCCACTTGGCGTGGGGAGGTTTACACCATACAAAGCAGCAGCGGAATTATTCTTCCCCCAGAGGTTGCATGTGCCCACAAGCTCCACCTGGCCAGGGTCCGCCCCTACCGTATTGCCCATGTCGATCAACAGAAGCTGAGAGCTTCCAGAGAGACTAACTGCTATTCTCTAGCCACGGGGAAGCGGTACAGCCAGAAGCCTCCCCTGTTTCATCTCCAGGTTCCCTCTCAGGCCCCTCGTAGTTGTGATGTGTCTCAGGGGTAGAAAAAAGAGATTTCTTTAAAAGAACACATACAAAGAGGGGCCATAGATGCTGAGGAAGGGCGCCTTGCCTACTGATATCGTAGCGTAAGTGGAAAAGAGGTACCTGCCTGCTGTCCCAGTATGTCGAACGTGTCCACATCAGGGGTTGCCTACTGTGAAGTTATTCCCTGGGTGCCCTCGATTTTGTGGCCAAGGACAGAAGGGGCCGTTGCGTGTCCGTGGGTAAAATGGAGGGCTCTGCGGAACCGGCCGGTTAGGCTGGACCTCTCCTATTGGCTCAGAGTTTGTGACCCGTCCCCGTCAGAAGTTCCGGCCAGCCTTGCGGTGGCTGTCTCCATGGTGATTGGGAAGGAAGCCTTAGGCCCCGCACTCAGCCTTCACCTGGCCCACCTGGCTGTGTAGATGAAAGAAGGGATGTCGACCAGTGGCCACGCGTCCTCATTTCCTTTGAAGGATTAAGCTCCTTGCCTGGGCAGAAGACAGCCAAGGTCAGCCTGAGCCTAGACATCTAGTGACCTGTGACACTGCAGACAGTGATAGATGTTGATGTCCACGCTCAGGTATCCGCAGGTGGCGGATCGAGAGTGGTCGGAGGTGAAGTGTAACTAGAGGTGACACACTCACAAGGGCACGGGCCAAAGGTCGGGAAAAATAGCTGAGTTCGTGGAGCTCTAGCAGAGCCAGTGTAGGGCCGAGGCCTCCCTCCTGTACGTGGCAAAGAGGTGATCCGTATGCCGCCATGCGCAGCCTCTGGACTGCTGGGGCCCTGGATGTTCGGATTTCGGCCTCGTCTTCGGAGAAGTGACGCACATGCAGTGTGCCACCGGAGGCTGTGGCCCAGCAGAGGGTAAAATCTTGAAAATGCGGGCTTCAGTTGACTTTGCCTGTGCTCTCCTTTGGCTGAGTGCCATCGTGTGTTTCCTAGCAGGAGAAGGCATTCGTGGAGAGAGGCGGATTCCCTGTGTGCAGGCAAAGTGTGTGCTGAGATGATGAGTTGCTGGAGACCGGGGTGGACTCTTCAGACCCAGGATAGGCCTCTGGCAGGTATGTGTCAATGTTTTCTGCCCTTCGCACTCAGCCAGGTATTTGCATACAATGTTACCAGCGGAATTAGTAGTCTCCGGAGAGGCTGCCACATGTCAGCAAGCTTCACCTGGCCAGGGTCCGCCGGTGATGTAGCTACCCCATCAGTCACTACTCTCTAGACCTTCCAGATAAACTACCAGATCTTGTGTGCCCATGGGCAACCAGTAGAGCCAGAGGCCTTCCCCCTTTGCTCTTTGGTCTCTAGGCACTCTATCAGGCACTCCAAGCTGTGAAGTGACTCAGGGGGAGAAGGAAGAGATTTCAGAGAATGAACACATCCAGAGAGAGACAGAGAGAGGCAAGAGATGCTGAGTGGGGATGCCTTGCGTAGTGATATCCTCAGGAAAGTGGGAAAGAGGTACCTGGCCTGCTCTGCCAATGCCCTGAACCAGTCCGCACCAGGGGCTCCCCTGTGCCTGCGTAGGCTTTCCCAGGGTGTGCTCAAATCCTGTGGCCACTAGGTGTCATAGGTCATAATGGAGGGCCCTGTGTCATCTGCCTGGCGGGCCAGATCTCTGCCATTGGCTCAGTCTTGTCACCGGGCCCATCATACGCTCCGCCTACTCTTCCGGTGGTGGGACTGTCTCCATGGTGATGGCAAAGGAGCCTTAGTCCCGCCCACCTGGCCTTGACTTCACCTAGCTGGCCTGCTGACCCTCACTCAGACCTCTGTGTTGATAAAAATTAATGTCGGCCAGTGCCCAGGTGTCAGCATCTGGGATAAAGGATTCCGGACCTTGCCTGGGGCAGAAGGCAGCCTAGGTCAGCTGGTACCTGGAAGTCTAGTGACTCGTGGCACTGCTGCCAGTGACAGACAAATGGTGACTCCCACACTCACATATCCCCTGGTGGCAGAATGATAGTGATGGGTGGAGAAACATGGCTCCGGAGCACTCGCGCAATGGGGCACCGGCCAAAGGCCAGGGCCAGTAGTGGACGTCGCGGAGCTGAATGGCGAGCCAGTGAAGGGCCCAAGGATTCCTCTTGTATGTGGGAAACATGTCATCCGGGTCCCCACGTCCATAAACCACTGGATTGCTGGGGCCCAGGATGCCAGGATTTCGGCCTTGCCTTCGCAGCCCGGCCACATAGGCAGCCTTCCACCGGAGGCGGGGGTATGTAGACAGCAAAAATGTGGAAAATGGCAGTGTCTCCTCGATTTCTCTGGCATCGGCCTTTTTGAGCGGCATGCTTTTTTCCTAGTAGGATGAGGCACCGACGGAGAAAGGCAGGATTATGTGTGCAGGAAAGGTATGTGCTGAGAAGGTGACAAGGTTGAGACCAGGTTGGGATCTTTAGTCCCAGGAAGGGCCCCTGGCAGGTGTGGGTCAATGTTCTGTGCCCATCCCACTTGGCGTGGGGAGGTTTACACCATACAAAGCAGCAGCGGAATTATTCTTCCCCCAGAGGTTGCATGTGCCCACAAGCTCCACCTGGCCAGGGTCCGCCCCTACCGTATTGCCCATGTCGATCAACAGAAGCTGAGAGCTTCCAGAGAGACTAACTGCTATTCTCTAGCCACGGGGAAGCGGTACAGCCAGAAGCCTCCCCTGTTTCATCTCCAGGTTCCCTCTCAGGCCCCTCGTAGTTGTGATGTGTCTCAGGGGTAGAAAAAAGAGATTTCTTTAAAAGAACACATACAAAGAGGGGCCATAGATGCTGAGGAAGGGCGCCTTGCCTACTGATATCGTAGCGTAAGTGGAAAAGAGGTACCTGCCTGCTGTCCCAGTATGTCGAACGTGTCCACATCAGGGGTTGCCTACTGTGAAGTTATTCCCTGGGTGCCCTCGATTTTGTGGCCAAGGACAGAAGGGGCCGTTGCGTGTCCGTGGGTAAAATGGAGGGCTCTGCGGAACCGGCCGGTTAGGCTGGACCTCTCCTATTGGCTCAGAGTTTGTGACCCGTCCCCGTCAGAAGTTCCGGCCAGCCTTGCGGTGGCTGTCTCCATGGTGATTGGGAAGGAAGCCTTAGGCCCCGCACTCAGCCTTCACCTGGCCCACCTGGCCTCTTTACCCTCATCTAGACCGCTGTGTAGATGAAAGAAAGGATGTCGGCCAGTGGCCACGCGTCCTCATTTCCTTTGAAGGATTAAGCTCCTTGCCTGGGCAGAAGACAGCCAAGGTCAGCCTGAGCCTAGAGACCTAGTGACCTGTGACACTACAGACAGTGATAGATGTTGATGTCCACGCTCAGGTATCCGCAGGTGGCGGATCGAGAGTGGTCGGAGGTGAAGTGTAACTAGAGGTGACACACTCACAAGGGCACGGGCCAAAGGTCGGGAAAAATAGCTGAGGTCGTGGAGCTCTAGCGGAGCCAGTCTAGGGCCGAGGCCTCCCTCCTGTACGTGGCAAAGAGGTGATCCGTATGCCGCCATGCGCAGCCTCTGGACTGCTGGGGCCCTGGATGCCCGGATTTCGGCCTCGTCTTCGGAGAAGTGACGCACATGCAGTGTGCCACCGGAGGCTGTGGCCCAGCAGAGGGCAAAATCTTGAAAATGCGGGCTTCAGTTGACTTTGCCTGTGCTCTCCTTTGGCTGAGTGCCATCGTGTGTTTCCTAGCAGGAGAAGGCATTCGTGGAGAGAGGCGGATTCCCTGTGTGCAGGCAAAGTGTGTGCTGAGATGATGAGTCGCTGGAGACCGGGGTGGACTCTTCAGACCCAGGATAGGCCTCTGGCAGGTATGTGTCAATGTTTTCTGCCCTTCGCACTCAGCCAGGTATTTGCATACAATGTTAACAGCGGAAGTAGTAGTCTCCGGAGAGGCTGCCGCATGTCAGCAAGCTTCACCTGGCCAGGGTCCGCCGGTGATGTAGCTACCCCATCAGTCACTACTCTCTAGACCTTCCAGATAAACTACCAGATCTTGTCTGCCCATGGGCAACCAGTAGAGCCAGAGGCCTTCCCCCTTTGCTCTTTGGTCTCTAGGCACTCTATCAGGCACTCCAAGCTGTGAAGTGACTCAGGGGGAGAAGGAAGAGATTTCAGAGAATGAACACATCCAGAGAGAGACAGAGAGAGGCAAGAGATGCTGAGTGGGGATGCCTTGCGTAGTGATATCCTCAGGAAAGTGGGAAAGAGGTACCTGGCCTGCTCTGCCAATGCCCTGCACCAGTCCGCACCAGGGGCTCCCCTGTGCCTGCGTAGGCTTTCCCAGGGTGTGCTCAAATCCTGTGGCCACTAGGTGTCATAGGTCATAATGGAGGGCCCTGTGTCATCTGCCTGGCGGGCCAGATCTCTGCCATTGGCTCAGTCTTGTCACCGGGCCCATCATACGCTCCGCCTACTCTTCCGGTGGGGGGACTGTCTCCATGGTGATGGCAAAGGAGCCTTAGTCCCGCCCACCTGGCCTTGACTTCACCTAGCTGGCCTGCTGACCCTCACTCAGACCTCTGTGTTGATAAAAATTAATGTCGGCCAGTGCCCAGGTGTCAGCATCTGGGATAAAGGATTCCGGACCTTGCCTGGGGCAGAAGGCAGCCTAGGTCAGCTGGTACCTGGAAGTCTAGTGACTCGTGGCACTGCTGCCAGTGACAGACAAATGGTGACTCCCACACTCACATATCCCCTGGTGGCAGAATGATAGTGATGGGTGGAGAAACATGGCTCCGGAGCACTCGCGCAATGGGGCACCGGCCAAAGGCCAGGGCCAGTAGTGGACGTCGCGGAGCTGAATGGCGAGCCAGTGAAGGGCCCAAGGATTCCTCTTGTATGTGGGAAACATGTCATCCGGGTCCCCACGTCCATAAACCACTGGATTGCTGGGGCCCAGGATGCCAGGATTTCGGCCTTGCCTTCGCAGCCCGGCCACATAGGCAGCCTTCCACCGGAGGCGGGGGTATGTAGACAGCAAAAATGTGGAAAATGGCAGTGTCTCCTCGATTTCTCTGGCATCGGCCTTTTTGAGTGGCATGCTTTTTTCCTAGTAGGATGAGGCACCGACGGAGAAAGGCAGGATTATGTGTGCAGGAAAGGTATGTGCTGAGAAGGTGACAAGGTTGAGACCAGGTTGGGATCTTTAGTCCCAGGAAGGGCCCCTGGCAGGTGTGGGTCAATGTTCTGTGCCCATCCCACTTGGCGTGGGGAGGTTTACACCATACAAAGCAGCAGCGGAATTATTCTTCCCCCAGAGGTTGCATGTGCCCACAAGCTCCACCCGGCCAGGGTCCGCCCCTACCGTATTGCCCATGTCGATCAACAGAAGCTGAGAGCTTCCAGAGAGACTAACTGCTATTCTCTAGCCACGGGGAAGCGGTACAGCCAGAAGCCTCCCCTGTTTCATCTCCAGGTTCCCTCTCAGGCCCCTCGTAGTTGTGATGTGTCTCAGGGGTAGAAAAAAGAGATTTCTTTAAAAGAACACATACAAAGAGGGGCCATAGATGCTGAGGAAGGGCGCCTTGCCTACTGATATCGTAGCGTAAGTGGAAAAGAGGTACCTGCCTGCTGTCCCAGTATGTCGAACGTGTCCACATCAGGGGTTGCCTACTGTGAAGTTATTCCCTGGGTGCCCTCGATTTTGTGGCCAAGGACAGAAGGGGCCGTTGCGTGTCCGTGGGTAAAATGGAGGGCTCTGCGGAACCGGCCGGTTAGGCTGGACCTCTCCTATTGGCTCAGAGTTTGTGACCCGTCCCCGTCAGAAGTTCCGGCCAGCCTTGCGGTGGCTGTCTCCATGGTGATTGGGAAGGAAGCCTTAGGCCCCGCACTCAGCCTTCACCTGGCCCACCTGGCCTCTTTACCCTCATCTAGACCGCTGTGTAGATGAAAGAAAGGATGTCGGCCAGTGGCCACGCGTCCTCATTTCCTTTGAAGGATTAAGCTCCTTGCCTGGGCAGAAGACAGCCAAGGTCAGCCTGAGCCTAGACACCTAGTGACCTGTGACACTGCAGACAGTGATAGATGTTGATGTCCACGCTCAGGTATCCGCAGGTGGCGGATCGAGAGTGGTCGGAGGTGAAGTGTAACTAGAGGTGACACACTCACAAGGGCACGGGCCAAAGGTCGGGAAAAATAGCTGAGGTCGTGGAGCTCTAGCGGAGCCAGTCTAGGGCCGAGGCCTCCCTCCTGTACGTGGCAAAGAGGTGATCCGTATGCCGCCATGCGCAGCCTCTGGACTGCTGGGGCCCTGGATGCCCGGATTTCGGCCTCGTCTTCGGAGAAGTGACGCACATGCAGTGTGCCACCGGAGGCTGTGGCCCAGCAGAGGGCAAAATCTTGAAAATGCGGGCTTCAGTTGACTTTGCCTGTGCTCTCCTTTGGCTGAGTGCCATCGTGTGTTTCCTAGCAGGAGAAGGCATTCGTGGAGAGAGGCGGATTCCCTGTGTGCAGGCAAAGTGTGTGCTGAGATGATGAGTCGCTGGAGACCGGGGTGGACTCTTCAGACCCAGGATAGGCCTCTGGCAGGTATGTGTCAATGTTTTCTGCCCTTCGCACTCAGCCAGGTATTTGCATACAATGTTACCAGCGGAAGTAGTAGTCTCCAGAGAGGCTGCCGCATGTCAGCAAGCTTCACCTGGCCAGGGTCCGCCGGTGATGTAGCTACCCCATCAGTCACTACTCTCTAGACCTTCCAGATAAACTACCAGATCTTGTGTGCCCATGGGCAACCAGTAGAGCCAGAGGCCTTCCCCCTTTGCTCTTTGGTCTCTAGGCACTCTATCAGGCACTCCAAGCTGTGAAGTGACTCAGGGGGAGAAGGAAGAGATTTCAGAGAATGAACACATCCAGAGAGAGACAGAGAGAGGCAAGAGATGCTGAGTGGGGATGCCTTGCGTAGTGATATCCTCAGGAAAGTGGGAAAGAGGTACCTGGCCTGCTCTGCCAATGCCCTGAACCAGTCCGCACCAGGGGCTCCCCTGTGCCTGCGTAGGCTTTCCCAGGGTCTGCTCAAATCCTGTGGCCACTAGGTGTCATAGGTCATAATGGAGGGCCCTGTGTCATCTGCCTGGCGGGCCAGATCTCTGCCATTGGCTCAGTCTTGTCACCGGGCCCATCATAAGCTCCGCCTACTCTTCCGGTGGGGGGACTGTCTCCATGGTGATGGCAAAGGAGCCTTAGTCCCGCCCACCTGGCCTTGACTTCACCTAGCTGGCCTGCTGACTCTCACTCAGACCTCTGTGTTGATAAAAATTAATGTCGGCCAGTGCCCAGGTGTCAGCATCTGGGATAAAGGATTCCGGACCTTGCCTGGGGCAGAAGGCAGCCTAGGTCAGCTGGTACCTGGAAGTCTAGTGACTCGTGGCACTGCTGCCAGTGACAGACAAATGGTGACTCCCACACTCACATATCCCCTGGTGGCAGAATGATAGTGATGGGTGGAGAAACATGGCTCCGGAGAACTCGCGCAATGGGGCACCGGCCAAAGGCCAGGGCCAGTAGTGGACGTCGCGGAGCTGAATGACGAGCCAGTGAAGGGCCCAAGGATTCCTCTTGTATGTGGGAAACATGTCATCCGGGTCCCCACGTCCATAAACCACTGGATTGCTGGGGCCCAGGATGCCAGGATTTCGGCCTTGCCTTCGCAGCCCGGCCACATAGGCAGCCTTCCACCGGAGGCGGGGATATGTAGACAGCAAAAATGTGGAAAATGGCAGTGTCTCCTCCATTTCTCTGGCATCGGCCTTTTTGAGTGGCATGCTTTTTTCCTAGTAGGATGAGGCACCGACGGAGAAAGGCAGGATTATGTGTGCAGGAAAGGTATGTGCTGAGGAGGTGACAAGGTTGAGACCAGGTTGGGATCTTTAGTCCCAGGAAGGGCCCCTGGCAGGTGTGGGTCAATGTTCTGTGCCCATCCCACTTGGCGTGGGGAGGTTTACACCATACAAAGCAGCAGCGGAATTATTCTTCCCCCAGAGGTTGCATGTGCCCACAAGCTCCACCTGGCCAGGGTCCGCCCCTACCGTATTGCCCATGTCGATCAACAGAAGCTGAGAGCTTCCAGAGAGACTAACTGCTATTCTCTAGCCACGGGGAAGCGGTACAGCCAGAAGCCTCCCCTGTTTCATCTCCAGGTTCCCTCTCAGGCCCCTCATAGTTGTGATGTGTCTCAGGGGTAGAAAAAAGAGATTTCTTTAAAAGAACACATACAAAGAGGGGCCATAGATGCTGAGGAAGGGCGCCTTGCCTACTGATATCGTAGCGTAAGTGGAAAAGAGGTACCTGCCTGCTGTCCCAGTATGTCGAACGTGTCCACATCAGGGGTTGCCTACTGTGAAGTTATTCCCTGGGTGCCCTCGATTTTGTGGCCAAGGACAGAAGGGGCCGTTGCGTGTCCGTGGGTAAAATGGAGGGCTCTGCGGAACCGGCCGGTTAGGCTGGACCTCTCCTATTGGCTCAGAGTTTGTGACCCGTCCCCGTCAGAAGTTCCGGCCAGCCTTGCGGTGGCTGTCTCCATGGTGATTGGGAAGGAAGCCTTAGGCCCCGCACTCAGCCTTCACCTGGCCCACCTGGCCTCTTTACCCTCATCTAGACCGCTGTGTAGATGAAAGAAAGGATGTCGGCCAGTGGCCACGCGTCCTCATTTCCTTTGAAGGATTAAGCTCCTTGCCTGGGCAGAAGACAGCCAAGGTCAGCCTGAGCCTAGACACCTAGTGACCTGTGACACTGCAGACAGTGATAGATGTTGATGTCCACGCTCAGGTATCCGCAGGTGGCGGATCGAGAGTGGTCGGAGGTGAAGTGTAACTAGAGGTGACACACTCACAAGGGCACGGGCCAAAGGTCGGGAAAAATAGCTGAGGTCGTGGAGCTCTAGCGGAGCCAGTCTAGGGCCGAGGCCTCCCTCCTGTACGTGGCAAAGAGGTGATCCGTATGCCGCCATGCGCAGCCTCTGGACTGCTGGGGCCCTGGATGCCCGGATTTCGGCCTCGTCTTCGGAGAAGTGACGCACATGCAGTGTGCCACCGGAGGCTGTGGCCCAGCAGAGGGCAAAATCTTGAAAATGCGGGCTTCAGTTGACTTTGCCTGTGCTCTCCTTTGGCTGAGTGCCATCGTGTGTTTCCTAGCAGGAGAAGGCATTCGTGGAGAGAGGCGGATTCCCTGTGTGCAGGCAAAGTGTGTGCTGAGATGATGAGTCGCTGGAGACCGGGGTGGACTCTTCAGACCCAGGATAGGCCTCTGGCAGGTATGTGTCAATGTTTTCTGCCCTTCGCACTCAGCCAGGTATTTGCATACAATGTTAACAGCGGAAGTAGTAGTCTCCGGAGAGGCTGCCGCATGTCAGCAAGCTTCACCTGGCCAGGGTCCGCCGGTGATGTAGCTACCCCATCAGTCACTACTCTCTAGACCTTCCAGATAAACTACCAGATCTTGTCTGCCCATGGGCAACCAGTAGAGCCAGAGGCCTTCCCCCTTTGCTCTTTGGTCTCTAGGCACTCTATCAGGCACTCCAAGCTGTGAAGTGACTCAGGGGGAGAAGGAAGAGATTTCAGAGAATGAACACATCCAGAGAGAGACAGAGAGAGGCAAGAGATGCTGAGTGGGGATGCCTTGCGTAGTGATATCCTCAGGAAAGTGGGAAAGAGGTACCTGGCCTGCTCTGCCAATGCCCTGCACCAGTCCGCACCAGGGGCTCCCCTGTGCCTGCGTAGGCTTTCCCAGGGTCTGCTCAAATCCTGTGGCCACTAGGTGTCATAGGTCATAATGGAGGGCCCTGTGTCATCTGCCTGGCGGGCCAGATCTCTGCCATTGGCTCAGTCTTGTCACCGGGCCCATCATAAGCTCCGCCTACTCTTCCGGTGGGGGGACTGTCTCCATGGTGATGGCAAAGGAGCCTTAGTCCCGCCCACCTGGCCTTGACTTCACCTAGCTGGCCTGCTGACTCTCACTCAGACCTCTGTGTTGATAAAAATTAATGTCGGCCAGTGCCCAGGTGTCAGCATCTGGGATAAAGGATTCCGGACCTTGCCTGGGGCAGAAGGCAGCCTAGGTCAGCTGGTACCTGGAAGTCTAGTGACTCGTGGCACTGCTGCCAGTGACAGACAAATGGTGACTCCCACACTCACATATCCCCTGGTGGCAGAATGATAGTGATGGGTGGAGAAACATGGCTCCGGAGAACTCGCGCAATGGGGCACCGGCCAAAGGCCAGGGCCAGTAGTGGACGTCGCGGAGCTGAATGACGAGCCAGTGAAGGGCCCAAGGATTCCTCTTGTATGTGGGAAACATGTCATCCGGGTCCCCACGTCCATAAACCACTGGATTGCTGGGGCCCAGGATGCCAGGATTTCGGCCTTGCCTTCGCAGCCCGGCCACATAGGCAGCCTTCCACCGGAGGCGGGGATATGTAGACAGCAAAAATGTGGAAAATGGCAGTGTCTCCTCCATTTCTCTGGCATCGGCCTTTTTGAGTGGCATGCTTTTTTCCTAGTAGGATGAGGCACCGACGGAGAAAGGCAGGATTATGTGTGCAGGAAAGGTATGTGCTGAGGAGGTGACAAGGTTGAGACCAGGTTGGGATCTTTAGTCCCAGGAAGGGCCCCTGGCAGGTGTGGGTCAATGTTCTGTGCCCATCCCACTTGGCGTGGGGAGGTTTACACCATACAAAGCAGCAGCGGAATTATTCTTCCCCCAGAGGTTGCATGTGCCCACAAGCTCCACCTGGCCAGGGTCCGCCCCTACCGTATTGCCCATGTCGATCAACAGAAGCTGAGAGCTTCCAGAGAGACTAACTGCTATTCTCTAGCCACGGGGAAGCGGTACAGCCAGAAGCCTCCCCTGTTTCATCTCCAGGTTCCCTCTCAGGCCCCTCATAGTTGTGATGTGTCTCAGGGGTAGAAAAAAGAGATTTCTTTAAAAGAACACATACAAAGAGGGGCCATAGATGCTGAGGAAGGGCGCCTTGCCTACTGATATCGTAGCGTAAGTGGAAAAGAGGTACCTGCCTGCTGTCCCAGTATGTCGAACGTGTCCACATCAGGGGTTGCCTACTGTGAAGTTATTCCCTGGGTGCCCTCGATTTTGTGGCCAAGGACAGAAGGGGCCGTTGCGTGTCCGTGGGTAAAATGGAGGGCTCTGCGGAACCGGCCGGTTAGGCTGGACCTCTCCTATTGGCTCAGAGTTTGTGACCCGTCCCCGTCAGAAGTTCCGGCCAGCCTTGCGGTGGCTGTCTCCATGGTGATTGGGAAGGAAGCCTTAGGCCCCGCACTCAGCCTTCACCTGGCCCACCTGGCCTCTTTACCCTCATCTAGACCGCTGTGTAGATGAAAGAAAGGATGTCGGCCAGTGGCCACGCGTCCTCATTTCCTTTGAAGGATTAAGCTCCTTGCCTGGGCAGAAGACAGCCAAGGTCAGCCTGAGCCTAGACACCTAGTGACCTGTGACACTGCAGACAGTGATAGATGTTGATGTCCACGCTCAGGTATCCGCAGGTGGCGGATCGAGAGTGGTCGGAGGTGAAGTGTAACTAGAGGTGACACACTCACAAGGGCACGGGCCAAAGGTCGGGAAAAATAGCTGAGGTCGTGGAGCTCTAGCGGAGCCAGTCTAGGGCCGAGGCCTCCCTCCTGTACGTGGCAAAGAGGTGATCCGTATGCCGCCATGCGCAGCCTCTGGACTGCTGGGGCCCTGGATGCCCGGATTTCGGCCTCGTCTTCGGAGAAGTGACGCACATGCAGTGTGCCACCGGAGGCTGTGGCCCAGCAGAGGGCAAAATCTTGAAAATGCGGGCTTCAGTTGACTTTGCCTGTGCTCTCCTTTGGCTGAGTGCCATCGTGTGTTTCCTAGCAGGAGAAGGCATTCGTGGAGAGAGGCGGATTCCCTGTGTGCAGGCAAAGTGTGTGCTGAGATGATGAGTCGCTGGAGACCGGGGTGGACTCTTCAGACCCAGGATAGGCCTCTGGCAGGTATGTGTCAATGTTTTCTGCCCTTCGCACTCAGCCAGGTATTTGCATACAATGTTAACAGCGGAAGTAGTAGTCTCCGGAGAGGCTGCCGCATGTCAGCAAGCTTCACCTGGCCAGGGTCCGCCGGTGATGTAGCTACCCCATCAGTCACTACTCTCTAGACCTTCCAGATAAACTACCAGATCTTGTCTGCCCATGGGCAACCAGTAGAGCCAGAGGCCTTCCCCCTTTGCTCTTTGGTCTCTAGGCACTCTATCAGGCACTCCAAGCTGTGAAGTGACTCAGGGGGAGAAGGAAGAGATTTCAGAGAATGAACACATCCAGAGAGAGACAGAGAGAGGCAAGAGATGCTGAGTGGGGATGCCTTGCGTAGTGATATCCTCAGGAAAGTGGGAAAGAGGTACCTGGCCTGCTCTGCCAATGCCCTGCACCAGTCCGCACCAGGGGCTCCCCTGTGCCTGCGTAGGCTTTCCCAGGGTGTGCTCAAATCCTGTGGCCACTAGGTGTCATAGGTCATAATGGAGGGCCCTGTGTCATCTGCCTGGCGGGCCAGATCTCTGCCATTGGCTCAGTCTTGTCACCGGGCCCATCATACGCTCCGCCTACTCTTCCGGTGGTGGGACTGTCTCCATGGTGATGGCAAAGGAGCCTTAGTCCCGCCCACCTGGCCTTGACTTCACCTGGCTGGCCTGCTGACCCTCACTCAGACCTCTGTGTTGATAAAAATTAATGTCGGCCAGTGCCCAGGTGTCAGCATCTGGGATAAAGGATTCCGGACCTTGCCTGGGGCAGAAGGCAGCCTAGGTCAGCTGGTACCTGGAAGTCTAGTGACTCGTGGCACTGCTGCCAGTGACAGACAAATGGTGACTCCCACACTCACATATCCCCTGGTGGCAGAATGATAGTGATGGGTGGAGAAACATGGCTCCGGAGCACTCGCGCAATGGGGCACCGGCCAAAGGCCAGGGCCAGTAGTGGATGTCGCGGAGCTGAATGGCGAGCCAGTGAAGGGCCCAAGGATTCCTCTTGTATGTGGGAAACATGTCATCCGGGTCCCCACGTCCATAAACCACTGGATTGCTGGGGCCCAGGATGCCAGGATTTCGGCCTTGCCTTCGCAGCCCGGCCACATAGGCAGCCTTCCACCGGAGGCGGGGATATGTAGACAGCAAAAATGTGGAAAATGGCAGTGTCTCCTCGATTTCTCTGGCATCGGCCTTTTTGAGCGGCATGCTTTTTTCCTAGTAGGATGAGGCACCGACGGAGAAAGGCAGGATTATGTGTGCAGGAAAGGTATGTGCTGAGAAGGTGACAAGGTTGAGACCAGGTTGGGATCTTTAGTCCCAGGAAGGGCCCCTGGCAGGTGTGGGTCAATGTTCTGTGCCCATCCCACTTGGCGTGGGGAGGTTTACACCATACAAAGCAGCAGCGGAATTATTCTTCCCCCAGAGGTTGCATGTGCCCACAAGCTCCACCTGGCCAGGGTCCGCCCCTACCGTATTGCCCATGTCGATCAACAGAAGCTGAGAGCTTCCAGAGAGACTAACTGCTATTCTCTAGCCACGGGGAAGCGGTACAGCCAGAAGCCTCCCCTGTTTCATCTCCAGGTTCCCTCTCAGGCCCCTCATAGTTGTGATGTGTCTCAGGGGTAGAAAAAAGAGATTTCTTTAAAAGAACACATACAAAGAGGGGCCATAGATGCTGAGGAAGGGCGCCTTGCCTACTGATATCGTAGCGTAAGTGGAAAAGAGGTACCTGCCTGCTGTCCCAGTATGTCGAACGTGTCCACATCAGGGGTTGCCTACTGTGAAGTTATTCCCTGGGTGCCCTCGATTTTGTGGCCAAGGACAGAAGGGGCCGTTGCGTGTCCGTGGGTAAAATGGAGGGCTCTGCGGAACCGGCCGGTTAGGCTGGACCTCTCCTATTGGCTCAGAGTTTGTGACCCGTCCCCGTCAGAAGTTCCGGCCAGCCTTGCGGTGGCTGTCTCCATGGTGATTGGGAAGGAAGCCTTAGGCCCCGCACTCAGCCTTCACCTGGCCCACCTGGCCTCTTTACCCTCATCTAGACCGCTGTGTAGATGAAAGAAAGGATGTCGGCCAGTGGCCACGCGTCCTCATTTCCTTTGAAGGATTAAGCTCCTTGCCTGGGCAGAAGACAGCCAAGGTCAGCCTGAGCCTAGACACCTAGTGACCTGTGACACTGCAGACAGTGATAGATGTTGATGTCCACGCTCAGGTATCCGCAGGTGGCGGATCGAGAGTGGTCGGAGGTGAAGTGTAACTAGAGGTGACACACTCACAAGGGCACGGGCCAAAGGTCGGGAAAAATAGCTGAGGTCGTGGAGCTCTAGCGGAGCCAGTCTAGGGCCGAGGCCTCCCTCCTGTACGTGGCAAAGAGGTGATCCGTATGCCGCCATGCGCAGCCTCTGGACTGCTGGGGCCCTGGATGCCCGGATTTCGGCCTCGTCTTCGGAGAAGTGACGCACATGCAGTGTGCCACCGGAGGCTGTGGCCCAGCAGAGGGCAAAATCTTGAAAATGCGGGCTTCAGTTGACTTTGCCTGTGCTCTCCTTTGGCTGAGTGCCATCGTGTGTTTCCTAGCAGGAGAAGGCATTCGTGGAGAGAGGCGGATTCCCTGTGTGCAGGCAAAGTGTGTGCTGAGATGATGAGTCGCTGGAGACCGGGGTGGACTCTTCAGACCCAGGATAGGCCTCTGGCAGGTATGTGTCAATGTTTTCTGCCCTTCGCACTCAGCCAGGTATTTGCATACAATGTTAACAGCGGAAGTAGTAGTCTCCGGAGAGGCTGCCGCATGTCAGCAAGCTTCACCTGGCCAGGGTCCGCCGGTGATGTAGCTACCCCATCAGTCACTACTCTCTAGACCTTCCAGATAAACTACCAGATCTTGTCTGCCCATGGGCAACCAGTAGAGCCAGAGGCCTTCCCCCTTTGCTCTTTGGTCTCTAGGCACTCTATCAGGCACTCCAAGCTGTGAAGTGACTCAGGGGGAGAAGGAAGAGATTTCAGAGAATGAACACATCCAGAGAGAGACAGAGAGAGGCAAGAGATGCTGAGTGGGGATGCCTTGCGTAGTGATATCCTCAGGAAAGTGGGAAAGAGGTACCTGGCCTGCTCTGCCAATGCCCTGCACCAGTCCGCACCAGGGGCTCCCCTGTGCCTGCGTAGGCTTTCCCAGGGTGTGCTCAAATCCTGTGGCCACTAGGTGTCATAGGTCATAATGGAGGGCCCTGTGTCATCTGCCTGGCGGGCCAGATCTCTGCCATTGGCTCAGTCTTGTCACCGGGCCCATCATACGCTCCGCCTACTCTTCCGGTGGTGGGACTGTCTCCATGGTGATGGCAAAGGAGCCTTAGTCCCGCCCACCTGGCCTTGACTTCACCTGGCTGGCCTGCTGACCCTCACTCAGACCTCTGTGTTGATAAAAATTAATGTCGGCCAGTGCCCAGGTGTCAGCATCTGGGATAAAGGATTCCGGACCTTGCCTGGGGCAGAAGGCAGCCTAGGTCAGCTGGTACCTGGAAGTCTAGTGACTCGTGGCACTGCTGCCAGTGACAGACAAATGGTGACTCCCACACTCACATATCCCCTGGTGGCAGAATGATAGTGATGGGTGGAGAAACATGGCTCCGGAGCACTCGCGCAATGGGGCACCGGCCAAAGGCCAGGGCCAGTAGTGGATGTCGCGGAGCTGAATGGCGAGCCAGTGAAGGGCCCAAGGATTCCTCTTGTATGTGGGAAACATGTCATCCGGGTCCCCACGTCCATAAACCACTGGATTGCTGGGGCCCAGGATGCCAGGATTTCGGCCTTGCCTTCGCAGCCGGGCCACATAGGCAGCCTTCCACCGGAGGCGGGGATATGTAGACAGCAAAAATGTGGAAAATGGCAGTGTCTCCTCGATTTCTCTGGCATCGGCCTTTTTGAGCGGCATGCTTTTTTCCTAGTAGGATGAGGCACCGACGGAGAAAGGCAGGATTATGTGTGCAGGAAAGGTATGTGCTGAGAAGGTGACAAGGTTGAGACCAGGTTGGGATCTTTAGTCCCAGGAAGGGCCCCTGGCAGGTGTGGGTCAATGTTCTGTGCCCATCCCACTTGGCGTGGGGAGGTTTACACCATACAAAGCAGCAGCGGAATTATTCTTCCCCCAGAGGTTGCATGTGCCCACAAGCTCCACCTGGCCAGGGTCCGCCCCTACCGTATTGCCCATGTCGATCAACAGAAGCTGAGAGCTTCCAGAGAGACTAACTGCTATTCTCTAGCCACGGGGAAGCGGTACAGCCAGAAGCCTCCCCTGTTTCATCTCCAGGTTCCCTCTCAGGCCCCTCATAGTTGTGATGTGTCTCAGGGGTAGAAAAAAGAGATTTCTTTAAAAGAACACATACAAAGAGGGGCCATAGATGCTGAGGAAGGGCGCCTTGCCTACTGATATCGTAGCGTAAGTGGAAAAGAGGTACCTGCCTGCTGTCCCAGTATGTCGAACGTGTCCACATCAGGGGTTGCCTACTGTGAAGTTATTCCCTGGGTGCCCTCGATTTTGTGGCCAAGGACAGAAGGGGCCGTTGCGTGTCCGTGGGTAAAATGGAGGGCTCTGCGGAACCGGCCGGTTAGGCTGGACCTCTCCTATTGGCTCAGAGTTTGTGACCCGTCCCCGTCAGAAGTTCCGGCCAGCCTTGCGGTGGCTGTCTCCATGGTGATTGGGAAGGAAGCCTTAGGCCCCGCACTCAGCCTTCACCTGGCCCACCTGGCTGTGTAGATGAAAGAAAGGATGTCGGCCAGTGACCACGCGTCCTCATTTCCTTTGAAGGATTAAGCTCCTTGCCTGGGCAGAAGACAGCCAAGGTCAGCCTGAGCCTAGACATCTAGTGACCTGTGACACTGCAGACAGTGATAGATGTTGATGTCCACGCTCAGGTATCCGCAGGTGGCGGATCGAGAGTGGTCGGAGGTGAAGTGTAACTAGAGGTGACACACTCACAAGGGCACGGGCCAAAGGTCGGGAAAAATAGCTGAGTTCGTGGAGCTCTAGCAGAGCCAGTGTAGGGCCGAGGCCTCCCTCCTGTACGTGGCAAAGAGGTGATCCGTATGCCGCCATGCGCAGCCTCTGGACTGCTGGGGCCCTGGATGTTCGGATTTCGGCCTCGTCTTCGGAGAAGTGACGCACATGCAGTGTGCCACCGGAGGCTGTGGCCCAGCAGAGGGCAAAATCTTGAAAATGCGGGCTTCAGTTGACTTTGCCTGTGCTCTCCTTTGGCTGAGTGCCATCGTGTGTTTCCTAGCAGGAGAAGGCATTCGTGGAGAGAGGCGGATTCCCTGTGTGCAGGCAAAGTGTGTGCTGAGATGATGAGTCGCTGGAGACCGGGGTGGACTCTTCAGACCCAGGATAGGCCTCTGGCAGGTATGTGTCAATGTTTTCTGCCCTTCGCACTCAGCCAGGTATTTGCATACAATGTTACCAGCGGAATTAGTAGTCTCCGGAGAGGCTGCCACTTGTCAGCAAGCTTCACCTGGCCAGGGTCCGCCGGTGATGTAGCTACCCCATCAGTCACTACTCTCTAGACCTTCCAGATAAACTACCAGATCTTGTGTGCCCATGGGCAACCAGTAGAGCCAGAGGCCTTCCCCCTTTGCTCTTTGGTCTCTAGGCACTCTATCAGGCACTCCAAGCTGTGAAGTGACTCAGGGGGAGAAGGAAGAGATTTCAGAGAATGAACACATCCAGAGAGAGACAGAGAGAGGCAAGAGATGCTGAGTGGGGATGCCTTGCGTAGTGATATCCTCAGGAAAGTGGGAAAGAGGTACCTGGCCTGCTCTGCCAATGCCCTGCACCAGTCCGCACCAGGGGCTCCCCTGTGCCTGCGTAGGCTTTCCCAGGGTGTGCTCAAATCCTGTGGCCACTAGGTGTCATAGGTCATAATGGAGGGCCCTGTGTCATCTGCCTGGCGGGCCAGATCTCTGCCATTGGCTCAGTCTTGTCACCGGGCCCATCATACGCTCCGCCTACTCTTCCGGTGGTGGGACTGTCTCCATGGTGATGGCAAAGGAGCCTTAGTCCCGCCCACCTGGCCTTGACTTCACCTGGCTGGCCTGCTGACCCTCACTCAGACCTCTGTGTTGATAAAAATTAATGTCGGCCAGTGCCCAGGTGTCAGCATCTGGGATAAAGGATTCCGGACCTTGCCTGGGGCAGAAGGCAGCCTAGGTCAGCTGGTACCTGGAAGTCTAGTGACTCGTGGCACTGCTGCCAGTGACAGACAAATGGTGACTCCCACACTCACATATCCCCTGGTGGCAGAATGATAGTGATGGGTGGAGAAACATGGCTCCGGAGCACTCGCGCAATGGGGCACCGGCCAAAGGCCAGGGCCAGTAGTGGATGTCGCGGAGCTGAATGGCGAGCCAGTGAAGGGCCCAAGGATTCCTCTTGTATGTGGGAAACATGTCATCCGGGTCCCCACGTCCATAAACCACTGGATTGCTGGGGCCCAGGATGCCAGGATTTCGGCCTTGCCTTCGCAGCCGGGCCACATAGGCAGCCTTCCACCGGAGGCGGGGATATGTAGACAGCAAAAATGTGGAAAATGGCAGTGTCTCCTCGATTTCTCTGGCATCGGCCTTTTTGAGCGGCATGCTTTTTTCCTAGTAGGATGAGGCACCGACGGAGAAAGGCAGGATTATGTGTGCAGGAAAGGTATGTGCTGAGAAGGTGACAAGGTTGAGACCAGGTTGGGATCTTTAGTCCCAGGAAGGGCCCCTGGCAGGTGTGGGTCAATGTTCTGTGCCCATCCCACTTGGCGTGGGGAGGTTTACACCATACAAAGCAGCAGCGGAATTATTCTTCCCCCAGAGGTTGCATGTGCCCACAAGCTCCACCTGGCCAGGGTCCGCCCCTACCGTATTGCCCATGTCGATCAACAGAAGCTGAGAGCTTCCAGAGAGACTAACTGCTATTCTCTAGCCACGGGGAAGCGGTACAGCCAGAAGCCTCCCCTGTTTCATCTCCAGGTTCCCTCTCAGGCCCCTCATAGTTGTGATGTGTCTCAGGGGTAGAAAAAAGAGATTTCTTTAAAAGAACACATACAAAGAGGGGCCATAGATGCTGAGGAAGGGCGCCTTGCCTACTGATATCGTAGCGTAAGTGGAAAAGAGGTACCTGCCTGCTGTCCCAGTATGTCGAACGTGTCCACATCAGGGGTTGCCTACTGTGAAGTTATTCCCTGGGTGCCCTCGATTTTGTGGCCAAGGACAGAAGGGGCCGTTGCGTGTCCGTGGGTAAAATGGAGGGCTCTGCGGAACCGGCCGGTTAGGCTGGACCTCTCCTATTGGCTCAGAGTTTGTGACCCGTCCCCGTCAGAAGTTCCGGCCAGCCTTGCGGTGGCTGTCTCCATGGTGATTGGGAAGGAAGCCTTAGGCCCCGCACTCAGCCTTCACCTGGCCCACCTGGCTGTGTAGATGAAAGAAAGGATGTCGGCCAGTGACCACGCGTCCTCATTTCCTTTGAAGGATTAAGCTCCTTGCCTGGGCAGAAGACAGCCAAGGTCAGCCTGAGCCTAGACATCTAGTGACCTGTGACACTGCAGACAGTGATAGATGTTGATGTCCACGCTCAGGTATCCGCAGGTGGCGGATCGAGAGTGGTCGGAGGTGAAGTGTAACTAGAGGTGACACACTCACAAGGGCACGGGCCAAAGGTCGGGAAAAATAGCTGAGTTCGTGGAGCTCTAGCAGAGCCAGTGTAGGGCCGAGGCCTCCCTCCTGTACGTGGCAAAGAGGTGATCCGTATGCCGCCATGCGCAGCCTCTGGACTGCTGGGGCCCTGGATGTTCGGATTTCGGCCTCGTCTTCGGAGAAGTGACGCACATGCAGTGTGCCACCGGAGGCTGTGGCCCAGCAGAGGGCAAAATCTTGAAAATGCGGGCTTCAGTTGACTTTGCCTGTGCTCTCCTTTGGCTGAGTGCCATCGTGTGTTTCCTAGCAGGAGAAGGCATTCGTGGAGAGAGGCGGATTCCCTGTGTGCAGGCAAAGTGTGTGCTGAGATGATGAGTCGCTGGAGACCGGGGTGGACTCTTCAGACCCAGGATAGGCCTCTGGCAGGTATGTGTCAATGTTTTCTGCCCTTCGCACTCAGCCAGGTATTTGCATACAATGTTACCAGCGGAATTAGTAGTCTCCGGAGAGGCTGCCACTTGTCAGCAAGCTTCACCTGGCCAGGGTCCGCCGGTGATGTAGCTACCCCATCAGTCACTACTCTCTAGACCTTCCAGATAAACTACCAGATCTTGTGTGCCCATGGGCAACCAGTAGAGCCAGAGGCCTTCCCCCTTTGCTCTTTGGTCTCTAGGCACTCTATCAGGCACTCCAAGCTGTGAAGTGACTCAGGGGGAGAAGGAAGAGATTTCAGAGAATGAACACATCCAGAGAGAGACAGAGAGAGGCAAGAGATGCTGAGTGGGGATGCCTTGCGTAGTGATATCCTCAGGAAAGTGGGAAAGAGGTACCTGGCCTGCTCTGCCAATGCCCTGCACCAGTCCGCACCAGGGGCTCCCCTGTGCCTGCGTAGGCTTTCCCAGGGTGTGCTCAAATCCTGTGGCCACTAGGTGTCATAGGTCATAATGGAGGGCCCTGTGTCATCTGCCTGGCGGGCCAGATCTCTGCCATTGGCTCAGTCTTGTCACCGGGCCCATCATACGCTCCGCCTACTCTTCCGGTGGTGGGACTGTCTCCATGGTGATGGCAAAGGAGCCTTAGTCCCGCCCACCTGGCCTTGACTTCACCTGGCTGGCCTGCTGACCCTCACTCAGACCTCTGTGTTGATAAAAATTAATGTCGGCCAGTGCCCAGGTGTCAGCATCTGGGATAAAGGATTCCGGACCTTGCCTGGGGCAGAAGGCAGCCTAGGTCAGCTGGTACCTGGAAGTCTAGTGACTCGTGGCACTGCTGCCAGTGACAGACAAATGGTGACTCCCACACTCACATATCCCCTGGTGGCAGAATGATAGTGATGGGTGGAGAAACATGGCTCCGGAGCACTCGCGCAATGGGGCACCGGCCAAAGGCCAGGGCCAGTAGTGGACGTCGCGGAGCTGAATGGCGAGCCAGTGAAGGGCCCAAGGATTCCTCTTGTATGTGGGAAACATGTCATCCGGGTCCCCACGTCCATAAACCACTGGATTGCTGGGGCCCAGGATGCCAGGATTTCGGCCTTGCCTTCGCAGCCGGGCCACATAGGCAGCCTTCCACCGGAGGCGGGGATATGTAGACAGCAAAAATGTGGAAAATGGCAGTGTCTCCTCGATTTCTCTGGCATCGGCCTTTTTGAGCGGCATGCTTTTTTCCTAGTAGGATGAGGCACCGACGGAGAAAGGCAGGATTATGTGTGCAGGAAAGGTATGTGCTGAGAAGGTGACAAGGTTGAGACCAGGTTGGGATCTTTAGTCCCAGGAAGGGCCCCTGGCAGGTGTGGGTCAATGTTCTGTGCCCATCCCACTTGGCGTGGGGAGGTTTACACCATACAAAGCAGCAGCGGAATTATTCTTCCCCCAGAGGTTGCATGTGCCCACAAGCTCCACCTGGCCAGGGTCCGCCCCTACCGTATTGCCCATGTCGATCAACAGAAGCTGAGAGCTTCCAGAGAGACTAACTGCTATTCTCTAGCCACGGGGAAGTGGTACAGCCAGAAGCCTCCCCTGTTTCATCTCCAGGTTCCCTCTCAGGCCCCTCGTAGTTGTGATGTGTCTCAGGGGTAGAAAAAAGAGATTTCTTTAAAAGAACACATACAAAGAGGGGCCATAGATGCTGAGGAAGGGCGCCTTGCCTACTGATATCGTAGCGTAAGTGGAAAAGAGGTACCTGCCTGCTGTCCCAGTATGTCGAACGTGTCCACATCAGGGGTTGCCTACTGTGAAGTTATTCCCTGGGTGCCCTCGATTTTGTGGCCAAGGACAGAAGGGGCCGTTGCGTGTCCGTGGGTAAAATGGAGGGCTCTGCGGAACCGGCCGGTTAGGCTGGACCTCTCCTATTGGCTCAGAGTTTGTGACCCGTCCCCGTCAGAAGTTCCGGCCAGCCTTGCGGTGGCTGTCTCCATGGTGATTGGGAAGGAAGCCTTAGGCCCCGCACTCAGCCTTCACCTGGCCCACCTGGCTGTGTAGATGAAAGAAAGGATGTCGGCCAGTGACCACGCGTCCTCATTTCCTTTGAAGGATTAAGCTCCTTGCCTGGGCAGAAGACAGCCAAGGTCAGCCTGAGCCTAGACACCTAGTGACCTGTGACACTGCAGACAGTGATAGATGTTGATGTCCACGCTCAGGTATCCGCAGGTGGCGGATCGAGAGTGGTCGGAGGTGAAGTGTAACTAGAGGTGACACACTCACAAGGGCACGGGCCAAAGGTCGGGAAAAATAGCTGAGGTCGTGGAGCTCTAGCGAAGCCAGTCTAGGGCCGAGGCCTCCCTCCTGTACGTGGCAAAGAGGTGATCCGTATGCCGCCATGCGCAGCCTCTGGACTGCTGGGGCCCTGGATGCCCGGATTTCGGCCTCGTCTTCGGAGAAGTGACGCACATGCAGTGTGCCACCGGAGGCTGTGGCCCAGCAGAGGGCAAAATCTTGAAAATGCGGGCTTCAGTTGACTTTGCCTGTGCTCTCCTTTGGCTGTGTGCCATCGTGTGTTTCCTAGCAGGAGAAGGCATTCGTGGAGAGAGGCGGATTCCCTGTGTGCAGGCAAAGTGTGTGCTGAGATGATGAGTCGCTGGAGACCGGGGTGGACTCTTCAGACCCAGGATAGGCCTCTGGCAGGTATGTGTCAATGTTTTCTGCCCTTCGCACTCAGCCAGGTATTTGCATACAATGTTACCAGCGGAAGTAGTAGTCTCCAGAGAGGCTGCCGCATGTCAGCAAGCTTCACCTGGCCAGGGTCCGCCGGTGATGTAGCTACCCCATCAGTCACTACTCTCTAGACCTTCCAGATAAACTACCAGATCTTGTGTGCCCATGGGCAACCAGTAGAGCCAGAGGCCTTCCCCCTTTGCTCTTTGGTCTCTAGGCACTCTATCAGGCACTCCAACCTGTGAAGTGACTCAGGGGGAGAAGGAAGAGATTTCAGAGAATGAACACATCCAGAGAGAGACAGAGAGAGGCAAGAGATGCTGAGTGGGGATGCCTTGCGTAGTGATATCCTCAGGAAAGTGGGAAAGAGGTACCTGGCCTGCTCTGCCAATGCCCTGCACCAGTCCGCACCAGGGGCTCCCCTGTGCCTGCGTAGGCTTTCCCAGGGTGTGCTCAAATCCTGTGGCCACTAGGTGTCATAGGTCATAATGGAGGGCCCTGTGTCATCTGCCTGGCGGGCCAGATCTCTGCCATTGGCTCAGTCTTGTCACCGGGCCCATCATACGCTCCGCCTACTCTTCCGGTGGTGGGACTGTCTCCATGGTGATGGCAAAGGAGCCTTAGTCCCGCCCACCTGGCCTTGACTTCACCTAGCTGGCCTGCTGACCCTCACTCAGACCTCTGTGTTGATAAAAATTAATGTCGGCCAGTGCCCAGGTGTCAGCATCTGGGATAAAGGATTCCGGACCTTGCCTGGGGCAGAAGGCAGCCTAGGTCAGCTGGTACCTGGAAGTCTAGTGACTCGTGGCACTGCTGCCAGTGACAGACAAATGGTGACTCCCACACTCACATATCCCCTGGTGGCAGAATGATAGTGATGGGTGGAGAAACATGGGTCCGGAGCACTCGCGCAATGGGGCACCGGCCAAAGGCCAGGGCCAGTAGTGGACGTCGCGGAGCTGAATGGCGAGCCAGTGAAGGGCCCAAGGATTCCTCTTGTATGTGGGAAACATGTCATCCGGGTCCCCACGTCCATAAACCACTGGATTGCTGGGGCCCAGGATGCCAGGATTTCGGCCTTGCCTTCGCAGCCCGGCCACATAGGCAGCCTTCCACCGGAGGCGGGGGTATGTAGACAGCAAAAATGTGGAAAATGGCAGTGTCTCCTCGATTTCTCTGGCATCGGCCTTTTTGAGCGGCATGCTTTTTTCCTAGTAGGATGAGGCACCGACGGAGAAAGGCAGGATTATGTGTGCAGGAAAGGTATGTGCTGAGGAGGTGACAAGGTTGAGACCAGGTTGGGATCTTTAGTCCCAGGAAGGGCCCCTGGCAGGTGTGGGTCAATGTTCTGTGCCCATCCCACTTGGCGTGGGGAGGTTTACACCATACAAAGCAGCAGCGGAATTATTCTTCCCCCAGAGGTTGCATGTGCCCACAAGCTCCACCTGGCCAGGGTCCGCCCCTACCGTATTGCCCATGTCGATCAACAGAAGCTGAGAGCTTCCAGAGAGACTAACTGCTATTCTCTAGCCACGGGGAAGCGGTACAGCCAGAAGCCTCCCCTGTTTCATCTCCAGGTTCCCTCTCAGGCCCCTCGTAGTTGTGATGTGTCTCAGGGGTAGAAAAAAGAGATTTCTTTAAAAGAACACATACAAAGAGGGGCCATAGATGCTGAGGAAGGGCGCCTTGCCTACTGATATCGTAGCGTAAGTGGAAAAGAGGTACCTGCCTGCTGTCCCAGTATGTCGAACGTGTCCACATCAGGGGTTGCCTACTGTGAAGTTATTCCCTGGGTGCCCTCGATTTTGTGGCCAAGGACAGAAGGGGCCGTTGCGTGTCCGTGGGTAAAATGGAGGGCTCTGCGGAACCGGCCGGTTAGGCTGGACCTCTCCTATTGGCTCAGAGTTTGTGACCCGTCCCCGTCAGAAGTTCCGGCCAGCCTTGCGGTGGCTGTCTCCATGGTGATTGGGAAGGAAGCCTTAGGCCCCGCACTCAGCCTTCACCTGGCCCACCTGGCCTCTTTACCCTCATCTAGACCGCTGTGTAGATGAAAGAAAGGATGTCGGCCAGTGGCCACGCGTCCTCATTTCCTTTGAAGGATTAAGCTCCTTGCCTGGGCAGAAGACAGCCAAGGTCAGCCTGAGCCTAGAAACCTAGTGACCTGTGACACTGCAGACAGTGATAGATGTTGATGTCCACGCTCAGGTATCCGCAGGTGGCGGATCGAGAGTGGTCGGAGGTGAAGTGTAACTAGAGGTGACACACTCACAAGGGCACGGGCCAAAGGTCGGGAAAAATAGCTGAGGTCGTGGAGCTCTAGCAGAGCCAGTCTAGGGCCGAGGCCTCCCTCCTGTACGTGGCAAAGAGGTGATCCGTATGCCGCCATGCGCAGCCTCTGGACTGCTGGGGCCCTGGATGCCCGGATTTCGGCCTCGTCTTCGGAGAAGTGACGCACATGCAGTGTGCCACCGGAGGCTGTGGCCCAGCAGAGGGCAAAATCTTGAAAATGCGGGCTTCAGTTGACTTTGCCTGTGCTCTCCTTTGGCTGAGTGCCATCGTGTGTTTCCTAGCAGGAGAAGGCATTCGTGGAGAGAGGCGGATTCCCTGTGTGCAGGCAAAGTGTGTGCTGAGATGATGAGTCGCTGGAGACCGGGGTGGACTCTTCAGACCCAGGATAGGCCTCTGGCAGGTATGTGTCAATGTTTTCTGCCCTTCGCACTCAGCCAGGTATTTGCATACAATGTTACCAGCGGAAGTAGTAGTCTCCAGAGAGGCTGCCGCATGTCAGCAAGCTTCACCTGGCCAGGGTCCGCCGGTGATGTAGCTACCCCATCAGTCACTACTCTCTAGACCTTCCAGATAAACTACCAGATCTTGTGTGCCCATGGGCAACCAGTAGAGCCAGAGGCCTTCCCCCTTTGCTCTTTGGTCTCTAGGCACTCTATCAGGCACTCCAACCTGTGAAGTGACTCAGGGGGAGAAGGAAGAGATTTCAGAGAATGAACACATCCAGAGAGAGACAGAGAGAGGCAAGAGATGCTGAGTGGGGATGCCTTGCGTAGTGATATCCTCAGGAAAGTGGGAAAGAGGTACCTGGCCTGCTCTGCCAATGCCCTGCACCAGTCCGCACCAGGGGCTCCCCTGTGCCTGCGTAGGCTTTCCCAGGGTGTGCTCAAATCCTGTGGCCACTAGGTGTCATAGGTCATAATGGAGGGCCCTGTGTCATCTGCCTGGCGGGCCAGATCTCTGCCATTGGCTCAGTCTTGTCACCGGGCCCATCATACGCTCCGCCTACTCTTCCGGTGGTGGGACTGTCTCCATGGTGATGGCAAAGGAGCCTTAGTCCCGCCCACCTGGCCTTGACTTCACCTAGCTGGCCTGCTGACCCTCACTCAGACCTCTGTGTTGATAAAAATTAATGTCGGCCAGTGCCCAGGTGTCAGCATCTGGGATAAAGGATTCCGGACCTTGCCTGGGGCAGAAGGCAGCCTAGGTCAGCTGGTACCTGGAAGTCTAGTGACTCGTGGCACTGCTGCCAGTGACAGACAAATGGTGACTCCCACACTCACATATCCCCTGGTGGCAGAATGATAGTGATGGGTGGAGAAACATGGCTCCGGAGCACTCGCGCAATGGGGCACCGGCCAAAGGCCAGGGCCAGTAGTGGACGTCGCGGAGCTGAATGGCGAGCCAGTGAAGGGCCCAAGGATTCCTCTTGTATGTGGGAAACATGTCATCCGGGTCCCCACGTCCATAAACCACTGGATTGCTGGGGCCCAGGATGCCAGGATTTCGGCCTTGCCTTCGCAGCCCGGCCACATAGGCAGCCTTCCACCGGAGGCGGGGGTATGTAGACAGCAAAAATGTGGAAAATGGCAGTGTCTCCTCGATTTCTCTGGCATCGGCCTTTTTGAGCGGCATGCTTTTTTCCTAGTAGGATGAGGCACCGACGGAGAAAGGCAGGATTATGTGTGCAGGAAAGGTATGTGCTGAGAAGGTGACAAGGTTGAGACCAGGTTGGGATCTTTAGTCCCAGGAAGGGCCCCTGGCAGGTGTGGGTCAATGTTCTGTGCCCATCCCACTTGGCGTGGGGAGGTTTACACCATACAAAGCAGCAGCGGAATTATTCTTCCCCCAGAGGTTGCATGTGCCCACAAGCTCCACCTGGCCAGGGTCCGCCCCTACCGTATTGCCCATGTCGATCAACAGAAGCTGAGAGCTTCCAGAGAGACTAACTGCTATTCTCTAGCCACGGGGAAGCGGTACAGCCAGAAGCCTCCCCTGTTTCATCTCCAGGTTCCCTCTCAGGCCCCTCGTAGTTGTGATGTGTCTCAGGGGTAGAAAAAAGAGATTTCTTTAAAAGAACACATACAAAGAGGGGCCATAGATGCTGAGGAAGGGCGCCTTGCCTACTGATATCGTAGCGTAAGTGGAAAAGAGGTACCTGCCTGCTGTCCCAGTATGTCGAACGTGTCCACATCAGGGGTTGCCTACTGTGAAGTTATTCCCTGGGTGCCCTCGATTTTGTGGCCAAGGACAGAAGGGGCCGTTGCGTGTCCGTGGGTAAAATGGAGGGCTCTGCGGAACCGGCCGGTTAGGCTGGACCTCTCCTATTGGCTCAGAGTTTGTGACCCGTCCCCGTCAGAAGTTCCGGCCAGCCTTGCGGTGGCTGTCTCCATGGTGATTGGGAAGGAAGCCTTAGGCCCCGCACTCAGCCTTCACCTGGCCCACCTGGCCTCTTTACCCTCATCTAGACCGCTGTGTAGATGAAAGAAAGGATGTCGGCCAGTGGCCACGCGTCCTCATTTCCTTTGAAGGATTAAGCTCCTTGCCTGGGCAGAAGACAGCCAAGGTCAGCCTGAGCCTAGAAACCTAGTGACCTGTGACACTGCAGACAGTGATAGATGTTGATGTCCACGCTCAGGTATCCGCAGGTGGCGGATCGAGAGTGGTCGGAGGTGAAGTGTAACTAGAGGTGACACACTCACAAGGGCACGGGCCAAAGGTCGGGAAAAATAGCTGAGGTCGTGGAGCTCTAGCAGAGCCAGTCTAGGGCCGAGGCCTCCCTCCTGTACGTGGCAAAGAGGTGATCCGTATGCCGCCATGCGCAGCCTCTGGACTGCTGGGGCCCTGGATGCCCGGATTTCGGCCTCGTCTTCGGAGAAGTGACGCACATGCAGTGTGCCACCGGAGGCTGTGGCCCAGCAGAGGGCAAAATCTTGAAAATGCGGGCTTCAGTTGACTTTGCCTGTGCTCTCCTTTGGCTGAGTGCCATCGTGTGTTTCCTAGCAGGAGAAGGCATTCGTGGAGAGAGGCGGATTCCCTGTGTGCAGGCAAAGTGTGTGCTGAGATGATGAGTCGCTGGAGACCGGGGTGGACTCTTCAGACCCAGGATAGGCCTCTGGCAGGTATGTGTCAATGTTTTCTGCCCTTCGCACTCAGCCAGGTATTTGCATACAATGTTACCAGCGGAAGTAGTAGTCTCCAGAGAGACTGCCGCATGTCAGCAAGCTTCACCTGGCCAGGGTCCGCCGGTGATGTAGCTACCCATCAGTCACTACTCTCTAGACCTTCCAGATAAACTACCAGATCTTGTGTGCCCATGGGCAACCAGTAGAGCCAGAGGCCTTCCCCCTTTGCTCTTTGGTCTCTAGGCACTCTATCAGGCACTCCAAGCTGTGAAGTGACTCAGGGGGAGAAGGAAGAGATTTCAGAGAATGAACACATCCAGAGAGAGACAGAGAGAGGCAAGAGATGCTGAGTGGGGATGCCTTGCGTAGTGATATCCTCAGGAAAGTGGGAAAGAGGTACCTGGCCTGCTCTGCCAATGCCCTGCACCAGTCCGCACCAGGGTCTCCCCTGTGCCTGCGTAGGCTTTCCCAGGGTGTGCTCAAATCCTGTGGCCACTAGGTGTCATAGGTCATAATGGAGGGCCCTGTGTCATCTGCCTGGCGGGCCAGATCTCTGCCATTGGCTCAGTCTTGTCACCGGGCCCATCATACGCTCCGCCTACTCTTCCGGTGGTGGGACTGTCTCCATGGTGATGGCAAAGGAGCCTTAGTCCCGCCCACCTGGCCTTGACTTCACCTAGCTGGCCTGCTGACCCTCACTCAGACCTCTGTGTTGATAAAAATTAATGTCGGCCAGTGCCCAGGTGTCAGCATCTGGGATAAAGGATTCCGGACCTTGCCTGGGGCAGAAGGCAGCCTAGGTCAGCTGGTACCTGGAAGTCTAGTGACTCGTGGCACTGCTGCCAGTGACAGACAAATGGTGACTCCCACACTCACATATCCCCTGGTGGCAGAATGATAGTGATGGGTGGAGAAACATGGCTCCGGAGCACTCGCGCAATGGGGCACCGGCCAAAGGCCAGGGCCAGTAGTGGACGTCGCGGAGCTGAATGGCGAGCCAGTGAAGGGCCCAAGGATTCCTCTTGTATGTGGGAAACATGTCATCCGGGTCCCCACGTCCATAAACCACTGGATTGCTGGGGCCCAGGATGCCAGGATTTCGGCCTTGCCTTCGCAGCCCGGCCACATAGGCAGCCTTCCACCGGAGGCGGGGATATGTAGACAGCAAAAATGTGGAAAATGGCAGTGTCTCCTCGATTTCTCTGGCATCGGCCTTTTTGAGCGGCATGCTTTTTTCCTAGTAGGATGAGGCACCGACGGAGAAAGGCAGGATTATGTGTGCAGGAAAGGTATGTGCTGAGGAGGTGACAAGGTTGAGACCAGGTTGGGATCTTTAGTCCCAGGAAGGGCCCCTGGCAGGTGTGGGTCAATGTTCTGTGCCCATCCCACTTGGCGTGGGGAGGTTTACACCATACAAAGCAGCAGCGGAATTATTCTTCCCCCAGAGGTTGCATGTGCCCACAAGCTCCACCTGGCCAGGGTCCGCCCCTACCGTATTGCCCATGTCGATCAATAGAAGCTGAGAGCTTCCAGAGAGACTAACTGCTATTCTCTAGCCACGGGGAAGCGGTACAGCCAGAAGCCTCCCCTGTTTCATCTCCAGGTTCCCTCTCAGGCCCCTCGTAGTTGTGATGTGTCTCAGGGGTAGAAAAAAGAGATTTCTTTAAAAGAACACATACAAAGAGGGGCCATAGATGCTGAGGAAGGGCGCCTTGCCTACTGATATCGTAGCGTAAGTGGAAAAGAGGTACCTGCCTGCTGTCCCAGTATGTCGAACGTGTCCACATCAGGGGTTGCCTACTGTGAAGTTATTCCCTGGGTGCCCTCGATTTTGTGGCCAAGGACAGAAGGGGCCGTTGCGTGTCCGTGGGTAAAATGGAGGGCTCTGCGGAACCGGCCGGTTAGGCTGGACCTCTCCTATTGGCTCAGAGTTTGTGACCCGTCCCCGTCAGAAGTTCCGGCCAGCCTTGCGGTGGCTGTCTCCATGGTGATTGGGAAGGAAGCCTTAGGCCCCGCACTCAGCCTTCACCTGGCCCACCTGGCCTCTTTACCCTCATCTAGACCGCTGTGTAGATGAAAGAAAGGATGTCGGCCAGTGGCCACGCGTCCTCATTTCCTTTGAAGGATTAAGCTCCTTGCCTGGCCAGAAGACAGCCAAGGTCAGCCTGAGCCTAGACACCTAGTGACCTGTGACACTGCAGACAGTGATAGATGTTGATGTCCACGCTCAGGTATCCGCAGGTGGCGGATCGAGAGTGGTCGGAGGTGAAGTGTAACTAGAGGTGACACACTCACAAGGGCACGGGCCAAAGGTCGGGAAAAATAGCTGAGGTCGTGGAGCTCTAGCGGAGCCAGTCTAGGGCCGAGGCCTCCCTCCTGTACGTGGCAAAGAGGTGATCCGTATGCCGCCATGCGCAGCCTCTGGACTGCTGGGGCCCTGGATGCCCGGATTTCGGCCTCGTCTTCGGAGAAGTGACGCACATGCAGTGTGCCACCGGAGGCTGTGGCCCAGCAGAGGGCAAAATCTTGAAAATGCGGGCTTCAGTTGACTTTGCCTGTGCTCTCCTTTGGCTGAGTGCCATCGTGTGTTTCCTAGCAGGAGAAGGCATTCGTGGAGAGAGGCGGATTCCCTGTGTGCAGGCAAAGTGTGTGCTGAGATGATGAGTCGCTGGAGACCGGGGTGGACTCTTCAGACCCAGGATAGGCCTCTGGCAGGTATGTGTCAATGTTTTCTGCCCTTCGCACTCAGCCAGGTATTTGCATACAATGTTAACAGCAGAAGTAGTAGTCTCCGGAGAGGCTGCCGCATGTCAGCAAGCTTCACCTGGCCAGGGTCCGCCGGTGATGTAGCTACCCCATCAGTCACTACTCTCTAGACCTTCCAGATAAACTACCAGATCTTGTCTGCCCATGGGCAACCAGTAGAGCCAGAGGCCTTCCCCCTTTGCTCTTTGGTCTCTAGGCACTCTATCAGGCACTCCAAGCTGTGAAGTGACTCAGGGGGAGAAGGAAGAGATTTCAGAGAATGAACACATCCAGAGAGAGACAGAGAGAGGCAAGAGATGCTGAGTGGGGATGCCTTGCGTAGTGATATCCTCAGGAAAGTGGGAAAGAGGTACCTGGCCTGCTCTGCCAATGCCCTGCACCAGTCCGCACCAGGGGCTCCCCTGTGCCTGCGTAGGCTTTCCCAGGGTGTGCTCAAATCCTGTGGCCACTAGGTGTCATAGGTCATAATGGAGGGCCCTGTGTCATCTGCCTGGCGGGCCAGATCTCTGCCATTGGCTCAGTCTTGTCACCGGGCCCATCATACGCTCCGCCTACTCTTCCGGTGGGGGGACTGTCTCCATGGTGATGGCAAAGGAGCCTTAGTCCCGCCCACCTGGCCTTGACTTCACCTGGCTGGCCTGCTGACCCTCACTCAGACCTCTGTGTTGATAAAAATTAATGTCGGCCAGTGCCCAGGTGTCAGCATCTGGGATAAAGGATTCCGGACCTTGCCTGGGGCAGAAGGCAGCCTAGGTCAGCTGGTACCTGGAAGTCTAGTGACTCGTGGCACTGCTGCCAGTGACAGACAAATGGTGACTCCCACACTCACATATCCCCTGGTGGCAGAATGATAGTGATGGGTGGAGAAACATGGCTCCGGAGCACTCGCGCAATGGGGCACCGGCCAAAGGCCAGGGCCAGTAGTGGACGTCGCGGAGCTGAATGGCGAGCCAGTGAAGGGCCCAAGGATTCCTCTTGTATGTGGGAAACATGTCATCCGGGTCCCCACGTCCATAAACCACTGGATTGCTGGGGCCCAGGATGCCAGGATTTCGGCCTTGCCTTCGCAGCCCGGCCACATAGGCAGCCTTCCACCGGAGGCGGGGATATGTAGACAGCAAAAATGTGGAAAATGGCAGTGTCTCCTCGATTTCTCTGGCATCGGCCTTTTTGAGCGGCATGCTTTTTTCCTAGTAGGATGAGGCACCGACGGAGAAAGGCAGGATTATGTGTGCAGGAAAGGTATGTGCTGAGAAGGTGACAAGGTTGAGACCAGGTTGGGATCTTTAGTCCCAGGAAGGGCCCCTGGCAGGTGTGGGTCAATGTTCTGTGCCCATCCCACTTGGCGTGGGGAGGTTTACACCATACAAAGCAGCAGCGGAATTATTCTTCCCCCAGAGGTTGCATGTGCCCACAAGCTCCACCTGGCCAGGGTCCGCCCCTACCGTATTGCCCATGTCGATCAACAGAAGCTGAGAGCTTCCAGAGAGACTAACTGCTATTCTCTAGCCACGGGGAAGCGGTCCAGCCAGAAGCCTCCCCTGTTTCATCTCCAGGTTCCCTCTCAGGCCCCTCATAGTTGTGATGTGTCTCAGGGGTAGAAAAAAGAGATTTCTTTAAAAGAACACATACAAAGAGGGGCCATAGATGCTGAGGAAGGGCGCCTTGCCTACTGATATCGTAGCGTAAGTGGAAAAGAGGTACCTGCCTGCTGTCCCAGTATGTCGAACGTGTCCACATCAGGGGTTGCCTACTGTGAAGTTATTCCCTGGGTGCCCTCGATTTTGTGGCCAAGGACAGAAGGGGCCGTTGCGTGTCCGTGGGTAAAATGGAGGGCTCTGCGGAACCGGCCGGTTAGGCTGGACCTCTCCTATTGGCTCAGAGTTTGTGACCCGTCCCCGTCAGAAGTTCCGGCCAGCCTTGCGGTGGCTGTCTCCATGGTGATTGGGAAGGAAGCCTTAGGCCCCGCACTCAGCCTTCACCTGGCCCACCTGGCCTCTTTATCCTCATCTAGACCGCTGTGTAGATGAAAGAAAGGATGTCGGCCAGTGGCCACGCGTCCTCATTTCCTTTGAAGGATTAAGCTCCTTGCCTGGGCAGAAGACAGCCAAGGTCAGCCTGAGCCTAGACACCTAGTGACCTGTGACACTGCAGACAGTGATAGATGTTGATGTCCACGCTCAGGTATCCGCAGGTGGCGGATCGAGAGTGGTCGGAGGTGAAGTGTAACTAGAGGTGACACACTCACAAGGGCACGGGCCAAAGGTCGGGAAAAATAGCTGAGGTCGTGGAGCTCTAGCAGAGCCAGTCTAGGGCCGAGGCCTCCCTCCTGTACGTGGCAAAGAGGTGATCCGTATGCCGCCATGCGCAGCCTCTGGACTGCTGGGGCCCTGGATGCCCGGATTTCGGCCTCGTCTTCGGAGAAGTGACGCACATGCAGTGTGCCACCGGAGGCTGTGGCCCAGCAGAGGGCAAAATCTTGAAAATGCGGGCTTCAGTTGACTTTGCCTGTGCTCTCCTTTGGCTAAGTGACATCCTGTGTTTCCTAGCAGGAGAAGGCATTCGTGGAGAGAGGCGGATTCCCTGTGTGCAGGCAAAGTGTGTGCTGAGATGATGAGTCGCTGGAGACCGGGGTGGACTCTTCAGACCCAGGATAGGCCTCTGGCAGGTATGTGTCAATGTTTTCTGCCCTTCGCACTCAGCCAGGTATTTGCATACAATGTTACCAGCGGAAGTAGTAGTCTCCGGAGAGGCTGCCGCATGTCAGCAAGCTTCACCTGGCCAGGGTCCGCCGGTGATGTAGCTACCCCATCAGTCACTACTCTCTAGACCTTCCAGATAAACTACCAGATCTTGTCTGCCCATGGGCAATCAGTAGAGCCAGAGGCCTTCCCCCTTTGCTCTTTGGTCTCTAGGCACTCTATCAGGCACTCCAAGCTGTGAAGTGACTCAGGGGGAGAAGGAAGAGATTTCAGAGAATGAACACATCCAGAGAGAGACAGAGAGAGGCAAGAGATGCTGAGTGGGGATGCCTTGCGTAGTGATATCCTCAGGAAAGTGGGAAAGAGGTACCTGGCCTGCTCTGCCAATGCCCTGCACCAGTCCGCACCAGGGGCTCCCCTGTGCCTGCGTAGGCTTTCCCAGGGTGTGCTCAAATCCTGTGGCCACTAGGTGTCATAGGTCATAATGGAGGGCCCTGTGTCATCTGCCTGGCGGGCCAGATCTCTGCCATTGGCTCAGTCTTGTCACCGGGCCCATCATACGCTCCGCCTACTCTTCCGGTGGGGGGACTGTCTCCATGGTGATGGCAAAGGAGCCTTAGTCCCGCCCACCTGGCCTTGACTTCACCTGGCTGGCCTGCTGACCCTCACTCAGACCTCTGTGTTGATAAAAATTAATGTCGGCCAGTGCCCAGGTGTCAGCATCTGGGATAAAGGATTCCGGACCTTGCCTGGGGCAGAAGGCAGCCTAGGTCAGCTGGTACCTGGAAGTCTAGTGACTCGTGGCACTGCTGCCAGTGACAGACAAATGGTGACTCCCACACTCACATATCCCCTGGTGGCAGAATGATAGTGATGGGTGGAGAAACATGGCTCCGGAGCACTCGCGCAATGGGGCACCGGCCAAAGGCCAGGGCCAGTAGTGGACGTCGCGGAGCTGAATGGCGAGCCAGTGAAGGGCCCAAGGATTCCTCTTGTATGTGGGAAACATGTCATCCGGGTCCCCACGTCCATAAACCACTGGATTGCTGGGGCCCAGGATGCCAGGATTTCGGCCTTGCCTTCGCAGCCCGGCCACATAGGCAGCCTTCCACCGGAGGCGGGGATATGTAGACAGCAAAAATGTGGAAAATGGCAGTGTCTCCTCGATTTCTCTGGCATCGGCCTTTTTGAGCGGCATGCTTTTTTCCTAGTAGGATGAGGCACCGACGGAGAAAGGCAGGATTATGTGTGCAGGAAAGGTATGTGCTGAGAAGGTGACAAGGTTGAGACCAGGTTGGGATCTTTAGTCCCAGGAAGGGCCCCTGGCAGGTGTGGGTCAATGTTCTGTGCCCATCCCACTTGGCGTGGGGAGGTTTACACCATACAAAGCAGCAGCGGAATTATTCTTCCCCCAGAGGTTGCATGTGCCCACAAGCTCCACCTGGCCAGGGTCCGCCCCTACCGTATTGCCCATGTCGATCAACAGAAGCTGAGAGCTTCCAGAGAGACTAACTGCTATTCTCTAGCCACGGGGAAGCGGTATAGCCAGAAGCCTCCCCTGTTTCATCTCCAGGTTCCCTCTCAGGCCCCTCATAGTTGTGATGTGTCTCAGGGGTAGAAAAAAGAGATTTCTTTAAAAGAACACATACAAAGAGGGGCCATAGATGCTGAGGAAGGGCGCCTTGCCTACTGATATCGTAGCGTAAGTGGAAAAGAGGTACCTGCCTGCTGTCCCAGTATGTCGAACGTGTCCACATCAGGGGTTGCCTACTGTGAAGTTATTCCCTGGGTGCCCTCGATTTTGTGGCCAAGGACAGAAGGGGCCGTTGCGTGTCCGTGGGTAAAATGGAGGGCTCTGCGGAACCGGCCGGTTAGGCTGGACCTCTCCTATTGGCTCAGAGTTTGTGACCCGTCCCCGTCAGAAGTTCCGGCCAGCCTTGCGGTGGCTGTCTCCATGGTGATTGGGAAGGAAGCCTTAGGCCCCGCACTCAGCCTTCACCTGGCCCACCTGGCCTCTTTACCCTCATCTAGACCGCTATGTAGATGAAAGAAAGGATGTCGGCCAGTGGCCACGCGTCCTCATTTCCTTTGAAGGATTAAGCTCCTTGCCTGGGCAGAAGACAGCCAAGGTCAGCCTGAGCCTAGACACCTAGTGACCTGTGACACTGCAGACAGTGATAGATGTTGATGTCCACGCTCAGGTATCCGCAGGTGGCGGATCGAGAGTGGTCGGAGGTGAAGTGTAACTAGAGGTGACACACTCACAAGGGCACGGGCCAAAGGTCGGGAAAAATAGCTGAGGTCGTGGAGCTCTAGCGGAGCCAGTCTAGGGCCGAGGCCTCCCTCCTGTACGTGGCAAAGAGGTGATCCGTATGCCACCATGCGCAGCCTCTGGACTGCTGGGGCCCTGGATGCCCGGATTTCGGCCTCGTCTTCGGAGAAGTGACGCACATGCAGTGTGCCACCGGAGGCTGTGGCCCAGCAGAGGGCAAAATCTTGAAAATGCGGGCTTCAGTTGACTTTGCCTGTGCTCTCCTTTGGCTGAGTGCCATCGTGTGTTTCCTAGCAGGAGAAGGCATTCGTGGAGAGAGGCGGATTCCCTGTGTGCAGGCAAAGTGTGTGCTGAGATGATGAGTCGCTGGAGACCGGGGTGGACTCTTCAGACCCAGGATAGGCCTCTGGCAGGTATGTGTCAATGTTTTCTGCCCTTCGCACTCAGCCAGGTATTTGCATACAATGTTACCAGCGGATGTAGTAGTCTCCGGAGAGGCTGCCGCATGTCAGCAAGCTTCACCTGGCCAGGGTCCGCCGGTGATGTAGCTACCCCATCAGTCACTACTCTCTAGACCTTCCAGATAAACTACCAGATCTTGTCTGCCCATGGGCAACCAGTAGAGCCAGAGGCCTTCCCCCTTTGCTCTTTGGTCTCTAGGCACTCTATCAGGCACTCCAAGCTGTGAAGTGACTCAGGGGGAGAAGGAAGAGATTTCAGAGAATGAACACATCCAGAGAGAGACAGAGAGAGGCAAGAGATGCTGAGTGGGGATGCCTTGCGTAGTGATATCCTCAGGAAAGTGGGAAAGAGGTACCTGGCCTGCTCTGCCAATGCCCTGCACCAGTCCGCACCAGGGGCTCCCCTGTGCCTGCGTAGGCTTTCCCAGGGTGTGCTCAAATCCTGTGGCCACTAGGTGTCATAGGTCATAATGGAGGGCCCTGTGTCATCTGCCTGGCGGGCCAGATCTCTGCCATTGGCTCAGTCTTGTCACCGGGCCCATCATACGCTCCGCCTACTCTTCCGGTGGTGGGACTGTCTCCATGGTGATGGCAAAGGAGCCTTAGTCCCGCCCACCTGGCCTTGACTTCACCTAGCTGGCCTGCTGACCCTCACTCAGACCTCTGTGTTGATAAAAATTAATGTCGGCCAGTGCCCAGGTGTCAGCATCTGGGATAAAGGATTCCGGACCTTGCCTGGGGCAGAAGGCAGCCTAGGTCAGCTGGTACCTGGAAGTCTAGTGACTCGTGGCACTGCTGCCAGTGACAGACAAATGGTGACTCCCACACTCACATATCCCCTGGTGGCAGAATGATAGTGATGGGTGGAGAAACATGGCTCCGGAGCACTCGCGCAATGGGGCACCGGCCAAAGGCCAGGGCCAGTAGTGGACGTCGCGGAGCTGAATGGCGAGCCAGTGAAGGGCCCAAGGATTCCTCTTGTATGTGGGAAACATGTCATCCGGGTCCCCACGTCCATAAACCACTGGATTGCTGGGGCCCAGGATGCCAGGATTTCGGCCTTGCCTTCGCAGCCCGGCCACATAGGCAGCCTTCCACCGGAGGCGGGGATATGTAGACAGCAAAAATGTGGAAAATGGCAGTGTCTCCTCGATTTCTCTGGCATCGGCCTTTTTGAGCGGCATGCTTTTTTCCTAGTAGGATGAGGCACCGACGGAGAAAGGCAGGATTATGTGTGCAGGAAAGGTATGTGCTGAGAAGGTGACAAGGTTGAGACCAGGTTGGGATCTTTAGTCCCAGGAAGGGCCCCTGGCAGGTGTGGGTCAATGTTCTGTGCCCATCCCACTTGGCGTGGGGAGGTTTACACCATACAAAGCAGCAGCGGAATTATTCTTCCCCCAGAGGTTGCATGTGCCCACCAGCTCCACCTGGCCAGGGTCCGCCCCTACCGTATTGCCCATGTCGATCAACAGAAGCTGAGAGCTTCCAGAGAGACTAACTGCTATTCTCTAGCCACGGGGAAGCGGTACAGCCAGAAGCCTCCCCTGTTTCATCTCCAGGTTCCCTCTCAGGCCCCTCATAGTTGTGATGTGTCTCAGGGGTAGAAAAAAGAGATTTCTTTAAAAGAACACATACAAAGAGGGGCCATAGATGCTGAGGAAGGGCGCCTTGCCTACTGATATCGTAGCGTAAGTGGAAAAGAGGTACCTGCCTGCTGTCCCAGTATGTCGAACGTGTCCACATCAGGGGTTGCCTACTGTGAAGTTATTCCCTGGGTGCCCTCGATTTTGTGGCCAAGGACAGAAGGGGCCGTTGCGTGTCCGTGGGTAAAATGGAGGGCTCTGCGGAACCGGCCGGTTAGGCTGGACCTCTCCTATTGGCTCAGAGTTTGTGACCCGTCCCCGTCAGAAGTTCCGGCCAGCCTTGCGGTGGCTGTCTCCATGGTGATTGGGAAGGAAGCCTTAGGCCCCGCACTCAGCCTTCACCTGGCCCACCTGGCCTCTTTACCCTCATCTAGACCGCTGTGTAGATGAAAGAAAGGATGTCGGCCAGTGGCCACGCGTCCTCATTTCCTTTGAAGGATTAAGCTCCTTGCCTGGGCAGAAGACAGCCAAGGTCAGCCTGAGCCTAGACACCTAGTGACCTGTGACACTGCAGACAGTGATAGATGTTGATGTCCACGCTCAGGTATCCGCAGGTGGCGGATCGAGAGTGGTCGGAGGTGAAGTGTAACTAGAGGTGACACACTCACAAGGGCACGGGCCAAAGGTCGGGAAAAATAGCTGAGGTCGTGGAGCTCTAGCGGAGCCAGTCTAGGGCCGAGGCCTCCCTCCTGTACGTGGCAAAGAGGTGATCCGTATGCCACCATGCGCAGCCTCTGGACTGCTGGGGCCCTGGATGCCCGGATTTCGGCCTCGTCTTCGGAGAAGTGACGCACATGCAGTGTGCCACCGGAGGCTGTGGCCCAGCAGAGGGCAAAATCTTGAAAATGCGGGCTTCAGTTGACTTTGCCTGTGCTCTCCTTTGGCTGAGTGCCATCGTGTGTTTCCTAGCAGGAGAAGGCATTCGTGGAGAGAGGCGGATTCCCTGTGTGCAGGCAAAGTGTGTGCTGGATGATGAGTCGCTGGAGACCGGGGTGGACTCTTCAGACCCAGGATAGGCCTCTGGCAGGTATGTGTCGATGTTTTCTGCCCTTCGCACTCAGCCAGGTATTTGCATACAATGTTACCAGCGGAAGTAGTAGTCTCCGGAGAGGCTGCCGCATGTCAGCAGGCTTCACCTGGCCAGGGTCCGCCGGTGATGTAGCTACCCCATCAGTCACTACTCTCTAGACCTTCCAGATAAACTACCAGATCTTGTCTGCCCATGGGCAACCAGTAGAGCCAGAGGCCTTCCCCCTTTGCTCTTTGGTCTCTAGGCACTCTATCAGGCACTCCAAGCTGTGAAGTGACTCAGGGGGAGAAGGAAGAGATTTCAGAGAATGAACACATCCAGAGAGAGACAGAGAGAGGCAAGAGATGCTGAGTGGGGATGCCTTGCGTAGTGATATCCTCAGGAAAGTGGGAAAGAGGTACCTGGCCTGCTCTGCCAATGCCCTGAACCAGTCCGCACCAGGGGCTCCCCTGTGCCTGCGTAGGCTTTCCCAGGGTGTGCTCAAATCCTGTGGCCACTAGGTGTCATAGGTCATAATGGAGGGCCCTGTGTCATCTGCCTGGCGGGCCAGATCTCTGCCATTGGCTCAGTCTTGTCACCGGGCCCATCATACGCTCCGCCTACTCTTCCGGTGGTGGGACTGTCTCCATGGTGATGGCAAAGGAGCCTTAGTCCCGCCCACCTGGCCTTGACTTCACCTAGCTGGCCTGCTGACCCTCACTCAGACCTCTGTGTTGATAAAAATTAATGTCGGCCAGTGCCCAGGTGTCAGCATCTGGGATAAAGGATTCCGGACCTTGCCTGGGGCAGAAGGCAGCCTAGGTCAGCTGGTACCTGGAAGTCTAGTGACTCGTGGCACTGCTGCCAGTGACAGACAAATGGTGACTCCCACACTCACATATCCCCTGGTGGCAGAATGATAGTGATGGGTGGAGAAACATGGCTCCGGAGCACTCGCGCAATGGGGCACCGGCCAAAGGCCAGGGCCAGTAGTGGACGTCGCGGAGCTGAATGGCGAGCCAGTGAAGGGCCCAAGGATTCCTCTTGTATGTGGGAAACATGTCATCCGGGTCCCCACGTCCATAAACCACTGGATTGCTGGGGCCCAGGATGCCAGGATTTCGGCCTTGCCTTCGCAGCCCGGCCACATAGGCAGCCTTCCACCGGAGGCGGGGATATGTAGACAGCAAAAATGTGGAAAATGGCAGTGTCTCCTCGATTTCTCTGGCATCGGCCTTTTTGAGTGGCATGCTTTTTTCCTAGTAGGATGAGGCACCGACGGAGAAAGGCAGGATTATGTGTTCAGGAAAGGTATGTGCTGAGAAGGTGACAAGGTTGAGACCAGGTTGGGATCTTTAGTCCCAGGAAGGGCCCCTGGCAGGTGTGGGTCAATGTTCTGTGCCCATCCCACTTGGCGTGGGGAGGTTTACACCATACAAAGCAGCAGCGGAATTATTCTTCCCCCAGAGGTTGCATGTGCCCACAAGCTCCACCTGGCCAGGGTCCGCCCCTACCGTATTGCCCATGTCGATCAACAGAAGCTGAGAGCTTCCAGAGAGACTAACTGCTATTCTCTAGCCACGGGGAAGCGGTACAGCCAGAAGCCTCCCCTGTTTCATCTCCAGGTTCCCTCTCAGGCCCCTCATAGTTGTGATGTGTCTCAGGGGTAGAAAAAAGAGATTTCTTTAAAAGAACACATACAAAGAGGGGCCATAGATGTTGAGGAAGGGCGCCTTGCCTACTGATATCGTAGCGTAAGTGGAAAAGAGGTACCTGCCTGCTGTCCCAGTATGTCGAACGTGTCCACATCAGGGGTTGCCTACTGTGAAGTTATTCCCTGGGTGCCCTCGATTTTGTGGCCAAGGACAGAAGGGGCCGTTGCGTGTCCGTGGGTAAAATGGAGGGCTCTGCGGAACCGGCCGGTTAGGCTGGACCTCTCCTATTGGCTCAGAGTTTGTGACCCGTCCCCGTCAGAAGTTCCGGCCAGCCTTGCGGTGGCTGTCTCCATGGTGATTGGGAAGGAAGGCTTAGGCCCCGCACTCAGCCTTCACCTGGCCCACCTGGCTGTGTAGATGAAAGAAAGGATGTCGGCCAGTGACCACGCGTCCTCATTTCCTTTGAAGGATTAAGCTCCTTGCCTGGGCAGAAGACAGCCAAGGTCAGCCTGAGCCTAGACACCTAGTGACCTGTGACACTGCAGACAGTGATAGATGTTGATGTCCACGCTCAGGTATCCGCAGGTGGCGGATCGAGAGTGGTCGGAGGTGAAGTGTAACTAGAGGTGACACACTGACAAGGGCACGGGCCAAAGGTCGGGAAAAATAGCTGAGGTCGTGGAGCTCTAGCGGAGCCAGTCTAGGGCCGAGGCCTCCCTCCTGTACATGGCAAAGAGGTGATCCATATGCCGCCATGCGCAGACTCTGGACTGCTGGGGCCCTGGATGCCCGGATTTCGGCCTCGTCTTCGGAGAAGTGACGCACATGCAGTGTGCCACCGGAGGCTGTGGCCCAGCAGAGGGCAAAATCTTGAAAATGCGGGCTTCAGTTGACTTTGCCTGTGCTCTCCTTTGGCTGAGTGCCATCGTGTGTTTCCTAGCAGGAGAAGGCATTCGTGGAGAGAGGCGGATTCCCTGTGTGCGGGCAAAGTGTGTGCTGAGATGATGAGTCGCTGGAGTCCGCGGTGGACTCTTCAGACCCAGGATAGGCCTCTGGCAGGTATGTGTCAATGTTTTCTGCCCTTCGCACTCAGCCAGGTATTTGCATACAATGTTACCAGCGGAAGTAGTAGTCTCCGGAGAGGCTGCCACAAGTCAGCAAGCTTCACCTGGCCAGGGTCCGCCGGTGATGTAGCTACCCCATCAGTCACTACTCTCTAGACCTTCCAGATAAACTACCAGATCTTGTGTGCCCATGGGCAACCAGTAGAGCCAGAGACCTTCCCCCTTTGCTCTTTGGTCTCTAGGCACTCTATCAGGCACTCCAAGCTGTGAAGTGACTCAGGGGGAGACGGAAGAGATTTCAGAGAATGAACACATCCAGAGAGAGACAGAGAGAGGCAAGAGATGCTGAGTGGGGATGCCTTGCGTAGTGATATCCTGAGGAAAGTGACAAGCTTCACCTGGCCAGGTCGGCCCGTGATGTAGCTCCCCAATCAATGGCTACTCTCTAGACCTTCCAGATAGACTAGCAGATATTCTCTGCCCATGGGCAACCAGTAGAGCCAGAGGCCTTCCCCCTTTGCTCTTTCGTCTCTATTCCCTCTGTCAGGCACTCCAAGGTGTGAAGTGACAAGGGGGAGAAGGAAGAGATTTCAGAGAACGAACACATCCAGAGAGAGACAGAGAGAGGCAAGAGATGCTGAGTGGGGATGACTTGCGTAGTGATATCCTGAGGAAAGTGGGAAAGAGGTACCTGGCCTGCTCTGCCAATGCCCTGAAGCAGTCCGCACCAGGGGCTCCCTTGTGCCTGCGTAGCCTTTCCCAGGGTGTGCTCAAATCCTGTGACCACTAGGTGTCATAGGTCACACTGGAGGGCCCTGTGTCATCTGCCTGGCGGGCCGGATCTCTGCCATTGGCTCAAGTCTTGTCAGCAGGCCCATCACAAGCTCCGCCCACTCTTGCGGGAGGGGACTGTCTCTATGGTGATGGCAAAGGAGTCTTAGCCCCGCCCACCTGGCCTTGACTTCACCTACCTGGCCCGCTGACCCTCACTGAGACCTCTGTGTTGCTCCAAATGAATGTCCGCCAGTGCCCGGGTGTCAGCATCTGGGATAAAGGATTCGGGACCTTGCCTGGGGCAGAAGGCAGCCTAGGTCAGCGGGTACCTGGAAGTCTACTGCCTTGTGACACTGCTGCCAGTGACAAATGGTGACTCCCACACTCACATATCGCCTGGTGGCAGAATGATAGTGATGGGCGGAGAAACATCGCTCCGGAGCACACGTTCCGTGGGGCACCAGCCAAAGCAAAGGCCAGGGCCGGTAGTGGACGTCGTGGAGCTGAATGGCGAGCCAGTGAAGGGCCCAAGGGTCCCTCCTGTATGTGGCGAACAGGTCATCCGTGTCCCCACGTCCATAAACCATGGGACTGCTGGGGCCCAGGCTGCCAGGATTTCGGCCTTGCCATCGGAGCCCGGCCACATACGTGGCCTTGCAGCGGAGGCGGGGACATGTAGACAGCCAAAATTTGGAAAATGGCAGTGTTTCCTCGAGTTCCCTGGCATCGGCCTTTTTGAGCGGCTTGCTTTTTTTCCTGGTAGGAGAGGGCCCTGACGGAGAAAGGCAGGATTACGTGTGCAGGAAAGGTGTCTGCTGAGAGGGTGACGACGTTGAGACCATGTTGGGATCTTTAGTCCCAGGAGAGGCCCCTGGCGGGTGTGGGTCAGTGTTCTCTACCCATCCCACTTGGCGGGGGGAGGCTTTCACCATACAAAGCAGCAGTGGAATTATCCGTCGCCGGAGGGGTTGCATCTGCCCACAAGCTCCACCTGGCCAGGGTCCGCCCCTACTGTATTGTCCATGTCAGTCAACAGAAGCTAAGACCTTCCAGAGAGACTCCCTGCTCTTCTCTACCCACGGGGAAGCAGTACAGCCAGAAGCCTCCCCCGTTCCATCTCTAGGCTCTCTCTCAGGCCCCTCATACTTGTGATGTGTCTCAGGGGTAGAAGGAAGAGATTTCTCCGAATGAACACATACACAGAGGGGCCATAGATGCTGAGGAAGGGCGCCTTGCCTACTGATATCCTAGCGTAAGTGGAAAAGTGGTACCGGCCTGCTGGCCCCGTGTGTGGAACGTGTCCACATCAGGGGCTGCCTACTGTGAGGTGATTCCCTGGGTGCCCTGGATTTTGTGGCCCAAAAGAGAAGGGGCCGTCGTGTGTCCATGGGTAAAATGGAGGGCACTGCGGAAGTGGCCGCTTAGGCTGGACCTCTCCTATTGGCTCGGTGTTTGTGACCCGTCCCCGTCAGAAGTTCCAGCCAGCCTTGCGGTGGCTGTCTCCATGGTGATTGGGAAAGAAGCCTTAGGCCGCGCACTCAGCCGTCACCTGGCCTACCTGGCCTCTTTAGCCTCATCTAGACCGCTGTGTGGATGAAAGAACGAATGTCGGCCAATGACCACATGTCCTCGTTGCCTTTGAAGGATTAGGCTCCTTGCCTGGGCAGAAGACAGCCAAGGTCAGCCTGAGCCTAGACACCTAGTGGCCTGTGACACTGCAGGCAGTGACAGATGTTCATTTTCATGCTCATGTATCCGCAGGTGGCGGATTCAGAGTGGTCGGACAAGAAGTGTAACTAGGGATGACACAGACACGAGGGCACGGGCCAAAGGTCAGGGAAAATAGCTGAGATCGTGGAGCTCTAGCGGAGCCAGTGTAGGGCCCAGGCCTCCCTCCTGTACGTGGCAAAGAGGTGATCCATATGCCGCCATGCGCAGACTCTGGACTGCTGGGGCCCTGGATGCCCGGATTGCGGCCTTGTCTTCGGAGAAGTGACACACATGCACTGTGCCAGCGGAGGCTGTGGTCCAGCAGAGGGCAAAATCTTGAAAATGGGGGCTTCAGTTGACTTTGCCTGTGCTCTCCTTTGGCTGAGTGCCATCGTGTGTTTCCTAGCAGGAGAAGGCATTCGTGGAGAGAGGCGGATTCCCTGTGTGCAGGCAAAGTGTGTGCTGAGATGATGAGTCGCTGGAGACCGGGGTGGACTCTTCAGACCCAGGATAGGCCTCTGGCAGGTATGTGTCAATGTTTCTGCCCATGGCACTCAGCCGGGTATTTGCATAGAATGTTCTCGGCGGAATTAGTAGTCTCCGGAGAGGCTGCTGCATGTCAGCAAGCTTCACCTGGCGAGGTCCGCCCGTGATGTAGCTCCCCAATCAATGGCTACTCTCTAGACCTTCCAGATAGACTAGCAGATCTTCTCTGCCCATGGGCAACCAGTAGAGCCAGAGGCCTTCCCCCTTTGCTCTTTCGTCTCTAGGCCCTCTGTCAGGCACTCCAAGGTGTGAAGTGACAAGGGGGAGAAGGAAGAGATTTCAGAGAACGAACACATCCAGAGAGAGACAGAGAGAGGCAAGAGATGCTGAGTGGGGATGCCTTGCGTAGTGATATCCTGAGGAAAGTGGGAAAGAGGTACCTGGCCTGCTCTGCCAATGCCCTGAAGCAGTCCGCACCAGGGGCTCCCTTGTGCCTGCATAGCCTTTCCCAGGGTGTGCTCAAATCCTGTGGCCACTAGGTGTCATAGGTCAGAATGGAGGGCCCTGTGTCATCTGCCTGGCGGGTCGGATCTCTGCCATTGGCTCAAGCCTTGTCAGCAGGCCCATCACAAGCTCCGCCCACTCTTGCGGGGGGGACTGTCTCTATGGTGATGGCAAAGGAGTCTTAGCCCCGCCCACCTGGCCTTGACTTCACCTACCTGGCCCGCTGACCCTCACTCAGACCTCTGTGTTGCTCCAAATGAATGTCCGCCAGTGCCCGGGTGTCAGCATCTGGGATAAAGGATTCGGGACCTTGCCTGGGGCAGAAGGCAGCCTAGGTCAGCGGGTACCTGGAAGTCTACTGCCTTGCGACACTGCTGCCAGTGACAAATGGTGACTCCCACACTCACATATCGCCTGGTGGCAGAATGATAGTGATGGGCGGAGAAACATCGCTCCGGAGCACCCGTTCCGTGGGGCACCAGCCAAAGCAAAGGCCAGGGCCGGTAGTGGACGTCGTGGAGCTGAATGGCGAGCCAGTGAAGGGCCCAAGGGTCCCTCCTGTATGTGGCGAACAGGTCATCCATGTCCCCACGTCCATAAACCATGGGACTGCTGGGGCCCAGGCTGCCAGGATTTCGGCCTTGCCATCGGAGCCCGGCCACATACGCGGCCTTGCAGCGGAGGCGGGGACGTGTAGACAGCCAAAATTTGGAAAATGGCAGTGTTTCCTCGAGTTCCCTGGCATCGGCCTTTTTGAGCGGCTTGCTTTTTTTCCTGGTAGGAGAGGGCCCTGACGGAGAAAGGCAGGATTACGTGTGCAGGAAAGGTGTGTGCTGAGAGGATGACGACGTTGAGACCATGTTGGGATCTTTAGTCCCAGGAGAGGCCCCTGGCGGGTGTGGTCAGTGTTCTCTACCCATCCCACTTGGCGGGGGGACGTTTTCACCATACAAAGCAGCAGCGGAATTATCCGTCGCCGGAGGGGTTGCATCTGAACACAAGCTCCACCTGGCCAGGGTCCGCCCCTACTGTATTGCGCATGTCAATCAACAGAAGCTAAGACCTTCCAGAGAGACTACCTGCTGTTCTCTACCCACTGGGAAGCGGTCCAGCCAGAAGCCTCCCCCGTTTCATCTCCAGGCTCTCTCTCAGGCCCCTCATACTTGTGATGTGTCTCAGGGGTAGAATGAAGAGATTCCTCTGAATGAACACATCCAGAGAGGCCACAGATGCAGAGGAAGGGCGCCTTGCCTACTGATATCCTAGCGTAGGTGGAAAAGAGGTACCTGCCTACTGTCCCAGTGTGTCGAAGGTGTTCACATCAGGGGTTGCCTACTGTGAAGTTATTCCCTGGGTGCCCTCGATTTTGTGGCCAAAGACGCAAGGGGCCATTGCTTGTCCATGAGTAAAATGGAAGACTCTGTGGAACTGGCCGGATAGGCTGGACCTCTCCTATTGGCTCAGTGTTTGTGACTCGTCCCCGTCAGAAGTTCCGCCCAGCCTTTCGGTGGTGTCTCCATGGTGATTGGGAAAGAAGCCTTAGCCCCCGCACTCAGCCTTCCTCTAGCCTACCTAGCCTCTTTACCCTCATCTAGACCGCTGTGTGGATGAAAGAAAGGATGTCGGCCAGTGAGCACGTGTCCTGATTTCCTTGGAAGGATTAGGCTCCTTGCCTGGGCAGAAGACAGCCAAGGTCAGCCTGAGCCTAGACACCTAGTGACCTGTGACGCTGCAGCCAGTGATAGATGTTGACTTCCACGCTCAGGTATCCGCAGGTGGCGCGACAGTGTGGTCGGAAGAGAAGTGTAACTAGAGATGACACGCTCACGAGGGCACGGGCCAAAGGTCAGGGAAAATAGCTGAGGTCGTGGAGCTGTAGCAGAGCCAGTCTAGGACCCAGGCCTCCCTGCCGTACGAGGCAAAGAGGTGATCCATATGCCGCCATCCGTAGACTGTGGAGGGCTGGGGCCCTGGATGCCCGGATTTGGGCCTTGTCTACCGAGAAGTGACGCACATGCAGTGTGCCACCGGAGGCTGTGGAGCAGCAGAGGGCAAAATCTTGAAAATGGGGCCTTCCGTTGACTTTGCCTGTGCTCTCCTTTGGCTGAGTGACATCGTGTGTTTCCTAGCAGGTGAAGGCATTCGTGGAGAGAGGCGGTTTCCATGCGTGCAGGCAAAGTGTGTGCTGAGATGATGAGTTGCTGGAGACCAGGGTGGACTCCTCAGACCCAGAATAGGCCTCTGGCAGGTATGTGTCAATGTTTTCTGTCCATGGTACTCAGCCGGCTATTTGCATAGAATGTTATCAGCGGGATTAGTATTCTCCAGAGAGGCTGCCACATGTCAGCAAGCTTCACCTGGCCAGGTCCGCCCGTGATGTAGCTCCCCAATCAATGGCTACTCTCTAGACCTTCCAGATAGACGAGCAGATCTTCTCTGCCCATGGGCAACCAGTAGAGCCAGAGGCCTTCCCCCTTTGCTCTTTTGTCTCTAGGCACTCTGTCAGGCACTCCAAGCTATGAATTGACTCAGGGGGAGAAGGAAAGAGATTTCAGAGAATGAAAACATCCCGAGAGAGACCGAGAGAGGGATGCAAGAGATGCTGAGTGGAGATGCCTTGCGTACTGATATCCTCAGGAAAGTGGGAAAGAGGTATCTGGACTGCTCTGCCACTGCCCTGAAGCAGTCCGCACCAGGGGCTCCCTTGTGCCTGCGTAGCCTTTCCCAGGGTGTGCTCCAACGCTGTGGCCACTAGGTGTCATAGGTCACAGTGGAGGGCCCTGTGTCATCTGCCTGGCGGGCCGGATCTCTGCCATTGGCTGAGTCTTGTCACCAGGCCCATCACAAGCTCCACCCACTCTTGCGGTGGGGGGACTGTCTCTATGGTGATGGCAAAGAATCCTCAGCCCCGCCCACCTGGCCTTGACTTCACCTACCTGGCCCGCTGACCCTCACTCAGACCTCTGTGTTGATAAAAATGAATGTCCACCAGTGCCTAGGTGTCAGCATCTGGGATAAAGGATTGGGGACCTTGCCTGGGGCAGAAGGCAGCCTAGGTCAGCGGGTACCTGGAAGTCTAGTGACTTGGGACACTGCTGCCAGTGACAAATGGTGACTCCCACACTCACATATCCCCTGGTGGCAGAATGATAGTGGTGGGTGGAGAAACATGGCTCCGGAGCACACGTTCAATGGGGCACCAGCCAAAGCAAAGGCCAGGGCCAGCAGTGGACGTCGTGGAGCTGAATGGCGAGCCAGTGAAGGGCCCAAGGATCCCTCCTGTATGTGGCAAACAGGTCATCCGTGTCCCCATGTCCATAAACCATTGGTCTGCTGGGGCCCAGGCTGCCAGGATTTCGGCCTTGCCTTCGGAGCCCGGCCACATACGCGGCCTTGCACTGGAGGCGGGGACATGTAGACAGCAAAAATGTGGAGAATGGCAGTGTTTCCTCGATTTCCCTGGCATTGGCCTTTTTGAGCAGCTTGCTTTTATTCCTGGTGGGATAGGGTCCTGACGGAGAAAGGCAGGATTCTGTGTGCAGGAAGAGTGTGTGCTGAGAGGGTGACGACGTTGAGACCATGTTGGGATCTTTAGTCCCAGGAAAGGTCCCTGGTGGGTGTGGGTCAATGTTCTCTACCCATCCCCCTTGGCGGGCAGAGGTTTTTGCCATACAAAGCAGCAGCGGAATTATTCGTGGCCAGAGAGGTTGCATCTGCCCACAAGCTCCACCTGGCCAGGGTCCGCCCCTACTGTATTGCGCATGTCAATCAACAGAAGCTAAGACCTTCCAGAGAGACTACCTGCTGTTCTCTACCCACTGGGAAGCGGTCCAGCCAGAAGCCTCCCCCGTTTCATCTCCAGGCTCTCTCTCAGGCCCCTCATACTTGTGATGTGTCTCAGGGGTAGAATGAAGAGATTCCTCTGAATGAACACATCCAGAGAGGCCACAGATGCAGAGGAAGGGCGCCTTGCCTACTGATATCCTAGCGTAGGTGGAAAAGAGGTACCTGCCTACTGTCCCAGTGTGTCGAAGGTGTTCACATCAGGGGTTGCCTACTGTGAAGTTATTCCCTGGATGCCCTCGATTTTGTGGCCAAAGACGCAAGGGGCCATTGCTTGTCCATGAGTAAAATGGAAGACTCTGTGGAACTGGCCGGATAGGCTGGACCTCTCCTATTGGCTCAGTGTTTGTGACTCGTCCCCGTCAGAAGTTCCGCCCAGCCTTTCGGTGGTGTCTCCATGGTGATTGGGAAAGAAGCCTTAGCCCCCGCACTCAGCCTTCCTCTAGCCTACCTAGCCTCTTTACCCTCATCTAGACCGCTGTGTGGATGAAAGAAAGGATGTCGGCCAGTGAGCACGTGTCCTGATTTCCTTGGAAGGATTAGGCTCCTTGCCTGGGCAGAAGACAGCCAAGGTCAGCCTGAGCCTAGACACCTAGTGACCTGTGACGCTGCAGCCAGTGATAGATGTTGACTTCCACGCTCAGGTATCCGCAGGTGGCGCAACAGTGTGGTCGGAAGAGAAGTGTAACTAGAGATGACACGCTCACGAGGGCACGGGCCAAAGGTCAGGGAAAATAGCTGAGGTCGTGGAGCTGTAGCGGAGCCAGTCTAGGACCCAGGCCTCCCTGCCGTACGAGGCAAAGAGGTGATCCATATGCCGCCATCCGTAGACTGTGGAGGGCTGGGGCCCTGGATGCCCGGATTTGGGCCTTGTCTACCGAGAAGTGACGCACATGCAGTGTGCCACCGGAGGCTGTGGAGCAGCAGAGGGCAAAATCTTGAAAATGGGGCCTTCCGTTGACTTTGCCTGTGCTCTCCTTTGGCTGAGTGACATCGTGTGTTTCCTAGCAGGTGAAGGCATTCGTGGAGAGAGGCGGTTTCCATGCGTGCAGGCAAAGTGTGTGCTGAGATGATGAGTTGCTGGAGACCAGGGTGGACTCCTCAGACCCAGAATAGGCCTCTGGCAGGTATGTGTCAATGTTTTCTGTCCATGGTACTCAGCCGGCTATTTGCATAGAATGTTATCAGCGGGATTAGTATTCTCCAGAGAGGCTGCCACATGTCAGCAAGCTTCACCTGGCCAGGTCCGCCCGTGATGTAGCTCCCCAATCAATGGCTACTCTCTAGACCTTCCAGATAGACGAGCAGATCTTCTCTGCCCATGGGCAACCAGTAGAGCCAGAGGCCTTCCCCCTTTGCTCTTTTGTCTCTAGGCACTCTGTCAGGCACTCCAAGCTATGAATTGACTCAGGGGGAGAAGGAAAGAGATTTCAGAGAATGAAAACATCCCGAGAGAGACCGAGAGAGGGATGCAAGAGATGCTGAGTGGAGATGCCTTGCGTACTGATATCCTCAGGAAAGTGGGAAAGAGGTATCTGGACTGCTCTGCCACTGCCCTGAAGCAGTCCGCACCAGGGGCTCCCTTGTGCCTGCGTAGCCTTTCCCAGGGTGTGCTCCAACGCTGTGGCCACTAGGTGTCATAGGTCACAGTGGAGGGCCCTGTGTCATCTGCCTGGCGGGCCGGATCTCTGCCATTGGCTGAGTCTTGTCACCAGGCCCATCACAAGCTCCACCCACTCTTGCGGTGGGGGGACTGTCTCTATGGTGATGGCAAAGAATCCTCAGCCCCGCCCACCTGGCCTTGACTTCACCTACCTGGCCCGCTGACCCTCACTCAGACCTCTGTGTTGATAAAAATGAATGTCCACCAGTGCCTAGGTGTCAGCATCTGGGATAAAGGATTGGGGACCTTGCCTGGGGCAGAAGGCAGCCTAGGTCAGCGGGTACCTGGAAGTCTAGTGACTTGGGACACTGCTGCCAGTGACAAATGGTGACTCCCACACTCACATATCCCCTGGTGGCAGAATGATAGTGGTGGGTGGAGAAACATGGCTCCGGAGCACACGTTCAATGGGGCACCAGCCAAAGCAAAGGCCAGGGCCAGCAGTGGACGTCGTGGAGCTGAATGGCGAGCCAGTGAAGGGCCCAAGGATCCCTCCTGTATGTGGCAAACAGGTCATCCGTGTCCCCATGTCCATAAACCATTGGTCTGCTGGGGCCCAGGCTGCCAGGATTTCGGCCTTGCCTTCGGAGCCCGGCCACATACGCGGCCTTGCACTGGAGGCGGGGACATGTAGACAGCAAAAATGTGGAGAATGGCAGTGTTTCCTCGATTTCCCTGGCATTGGCCTTTTTGAGCAGCTTGCTTTTATTCCTGGTGGGATAGGGTCCTGACGGAGAAAGGCAGGATTCTGTGTGCAGGAAGGGTGTGTGCTGAGAGGGTGACGACGTTGAGACCATGTTGGGATCTTTAGTCCCAGGAAAGGTCCCTGGTGGGTGTGGGTCAATGTTCTCTACCCATCCCCCTTGGCGGGCAGAGGTTTTTGCCATACAAAGCAGCAGCGGAATTATTCGTGGCCAGAGAGGTTGCATCTGCCCACAAGCTCCACCTGGCCAGGGTCCGCCCCTACTGTATTGCGCATGTCAATCAACAGAAGCTAAGACCTTCCAGAGAGACTACCTGCTGTTCTCTACCCACTGGGAAGCGGTCCAGCCAGAAGCCTCCCCCGTTTCATCTCCAGGCTCTCTCTCAGGCCCCTCATACTTGTGATGTGTCTCAGGGGTAGAATGAAGAGATTCCTCTGAATGAACACATCCAGAGAGGCCACAGATGCAGAGGAAGGGCGCCTTGCCTACTGATATCCTAGCGTAGGTGGAAAAGAGGTACCTGCCTACTGTCCCAGTGTGTCGAAGGTGTTCACATCAGGGGTTGCCTACTGTGAAGTTATTCCCTGGGTGCCCTCGATTTTGTGGCCAAAGACGCAAGGGGCCATTGCTTGTCCATGAGTAAAATGGAGGACTCTGTGGAACTGGCCGGATAGGCTGGACCTCTCCTATTGGCTCAGTGTTTGTGACTCGTCCCCGTCAGAAGTTCCGCCCAGCCTTTCGGTGGTGTCTCCATGGTGATTGGGAAAGAAGCCTTAGCCCCCGCACTCAGCCTTCCTCTAGCCTACCTAGCCTCTTTACCCTCATCTAGACCGCTGTGTGGATGAAAGAAAGGATGTCGGCCAGTGAGCACGTGTCCTGATTTCCTTGGAAGGATTAGGCTCCTTGCCTGGGCAGAAGACAGCCAAGGTCAGCCTGAGCCTAGACACCTAGTGACCTGTGACGCTGCAGCCAGTGATAGATGTTGACTTCCACGCTCAGGTATCCGCAGGTGGCGCGACAGTGTGGTCGGAAGAGAAGTGTAACTAGAGATGACACGCTCACGAGGGCACGGGCCAAAGGTCAGGGAAAATAGCTGAGGTCGTGGAGCTGTAGCAGAGCCAGTCTAGGACCCAGGCCTCCCTGCCGTACGAGGCAAAGAGGTGATCCATATGCCGCCATCCGTAGACTGTGGAGGGCTGGGGCCCTGGATGCCCGGATTTGGGCCTTGTCTACCGAGAAGTGACGCACATGCAGTGTGCCACCGGAGGCTGTGGAGCAGCAGAGGGCAAAATCTTGAAAATGGGGCCTTCCGTTGACTTTGCCTGTGCTCTCCTTTGGCTGAGTGACATCGTGTGTTTCCTAGCAGGTGAAGGCATTCGTGGAGAGAGGCGGTTTCCATGCGTGCAGGCAAAGTGTGTGCTGAGATGATGAGTTGCTGGAGACCAGGGTGGACTCCTCAGACCCAGAATAGGCCTCTGGCAGGTATGTGTCAATGTTTTCTGTCCATGGTACTCAGCCGGCTATTTGCATAGAATGTTATCAGCGGGATTAGTATTCTCCAGAGAGGCTGCCACATGTCAGCAAGCTTCACCTGGCCAGGTCCGCCCGTGATGTAGCTCCCCAATCAATGGCTACTCTCTAGACCTTCCAGATAGACGAGCAGATCTTCTCTGCCCATGGGCAACCAGTAGAGCCAGAGGCCTTCCCCCTTTGCTCTTTTGTCTCTAGGCACTCTGTCAGGCACTCCAAGCTATGAATTGACTCAGGGGGAGAAGGAAAGAGATTTCAGAGAATGAAAACATCCCGAGAGAGACCGAGAGAGGGATGCAAGAGATGCTGAGTGGAGATGCCTTGCGTACTGATATCCTCAGGAAAGTGGGAAAGAGGTATCTGGACTGCTCTGCCACTGCCCTGAAGCAGTCCGCACCAGGGGCTCCCTTGTGCCTGCGTAGCCTTTCCCAGGGTGTGCTCCAACGCTGTGGCCACTAGGTGTCATAGGTCACAGTGGAGGGCCCTGTGTCATCTGCCTGGCGGGCCGGATCTCTGCCATTGGCTGAGTCTTGTCACCAGGCCCATCACAAGCTCCACCCACTCTTGCGGTGGGGGGACTGTCTCTATGGTGATGGCAAAGAATCCTCAGCCCCGCCCACCTGGCCTTGACTTCACCTACCTGGCCCGCTGACCCTCACTCAGACCTCTGTGTTGATAAAAATGAATGTCCACCAGTGCCTAGGTGTCAGCATCTGGGATAAAGGATTGGGGACCTTGCCTGGGGCAGAAGGCAGCCTAGGTCAGCGGGTACCTGGAAGTCTAGTGACTTGGGACACTGCTGCCAGTGACAAATGGTGACTCCCACACTCACATATCCCCTGGTGGCAGAATGATAGTGGTGGGTGGAGAAACATGGCTCCGGAGCACACGTTCAATGGGGCACCAGCCAAAGCAAAGGCCAGGGCCAGCAGTGGACGTCGTGGAGCTGAATGGCGAGCCAGTGAAGGGCCCAAGGATCCCTCCTGTATGTGGCAAACAGGTCATCCGTGTCCCCATGTCCATAAACCATTGGTCTGCTGGGGCCCAGGCTGCCAGGATTTCGGCCTTGCCTTCGGAGCCCGGCCACATACGCGGCCTTGCACTGGAGGCGGGGACATGTAGACAGCAAAAATGTGGAGAATGGCAGTGTTTCCTCGATTTCCCTGGCATTGGCCTTTTTGAGCAGCTTGCTTTTATTCCTGGTGGGATAGGGTCCTGACGGAGAAAGGCAGGATTCTGTGTGCAGGAAGAGTGTGTGCTGAGAGGGTGACGACGTTGAGACCATGTTGGGATCTTTAGTCCCAGGAAAGGTCCCTGGTGGGTGTGGGTCAATGTTCTCTACCCATCCCCCTTGGCGGGCAGAGGTTTTTGCCATACAAAGCAGCAGCGGAATTATTCGTGGCCAGAGAGGTTGCATCTGCCCACAAGCTCCACCTGGCCAGGGTCCGCCCCTACTGTATTGCGCATGTCAATCAACAGAAGCTAAGACCTTCCAGAGAGACTACCTGCTGTTCTCTACCCACTGGGAAGCGGTCCAGCCAGAAGCCTCCCCCGTTTCATCTCCAGGCTCTCTCTCAGGCCCCTCATACTTGTGATGTGTCTCAGGGGTAGAATGAAGAGATTCCTCTGAATGAACACATCCAGAGAGGCCACAGATGCAGAGGAAGGGCGCCTTGCCTACTGATATCCTAGCGTAGGTGGAAAAGAGGTACCTGCCTACTGTCCCAGTGTGTCGAAGGTGTTCACATCAGGGGTTGCCTACTGTGAAGTTATTCCCTGGATGCCCTCGATTTTGTGGCCAAAGACGCAAGGGGCCATTGCTTGTCCATGAGTAAAATGGAAGACTCTGTGGAACTGGCCGGATAGGCTGGACCTCTCCTATTGGCTCAGTGTTTGTGACTCGTCCCCGTCAGAAGTTCCGCCCAGCCTTTCGGTGGTGTCTCCATGGTGATTGGGAAAGAAGCCTTAGCCCCCGCACTCAGCCTTCCTCTAGCCTACCTAGCCTCTTTACCCTCATCTAGACCGCTGTGTGGATGAAAGAAAGGATGTCGGCCAGTGAGCACGTGTCCTGATTTCCTTGGAAGGATTAGGCTCCTTGCCTGGGCAGAAGACAGCCAAGGTCAGCCTGAGCCTAGACACCTAGTGACCTGTGACGCTGCAGCCAGTGATAGATGTTGACTTCCACGCTCAGGTATCCGCAGGTGGCGCAACAGTGTGGTCGGAAGAGAAGTGTAACTAGAGATGACACGCTCACGAGGGCACGGGCCAAAGGTCAGGGAAAATAGCTGAGGTCGTGGAGCTGTAGCGGAGCCAGTCTAGGACCCAGGCCTCCCTGCCGTACGAGGCAAAGAGGTGATCCATATGCCGCCATCCGTAGACTGTGGAGGGCTGGGGCCCTGGATGCCCGGATTTGGGCCTTGTCTACCGAGAAGTGACGCACATGCAGTGTGCCACCGGAGGCTGTGGAGCAGCAGAGGGCAAAATCTTGAAAATGGGGCCTTCAGTTGACTTTGCCTGTGCTCTCCTTTGGCTGAGTGACATCGTGTGTTTCCTAGCAGGTGAAGGCATTCGTGGAGAGAGGCGGTTTCCATGCGTGCAGGCAAAGTGTGTGCTGAGATGATGAGTTGCTGGAGACCAGGGTGGACTCCTCAGACCCAGAATAGGCCTCTGGCAGGTATGTGTCAATGTTTTCTGTCCATGGTACTCAGCCGGCTATTTGCATAGAATGTTATCAGCGGGATTAGTATTCTCCAGAGAGGCTGCCACATGTCAGCAAGCTTCACCTGGCCAGGTCCGCCCGTGATGTAGCTCCCCAATCAATGGCTACTCTCTAGACCTTCCAGATAGACGAGCAGATCTTCTCTGCCCATGGGCAACCAGTAGAGCCAGAGGCCTTCCCCCTTTGCTCTTTTGTCTCTAGGCACTCTGTCAGGCACTCCAAGCTATGAATTGACTCAGGGGGAGAAGGAAAGAGATTTCAGAGAATGAAAACATCCCGAGAGAGACCGAGAGAGGGATGCAAGAGATGCTGAGTGGAGATGCCTTGCGTACTGATATCCTCAGGAAAGTGGGAAAGAGGTATCTGGACTGCTCTGCCACTGCCCTGAAGCAGTCCGCACCAGGGGCTCCCTTGTGCCTGCGTAGCCTTTCCCAGGGTGTGCTCCAACGCTGTGGCCACTAGGTGTCATAGGTCACAGTGGAGGGCCCTGTGTCATCTGCCTGGCGGGCCGGATCTCTGCCATTGGCTGAGTCTTGTCACCAGGCCCATCACAAGCTCCACCCACTCTTGCGGTGGGGGGACTGTCTCTATGGTGATGGCAAAGAATCCTCAGCCCCGCCCACCTGGCCTTGACTTCACCTACCTGGCCCGCTGACCCTCACTCAGACCTCTGTGTTGATAAAAATGAATGTCCACCAGTGCCTAGGTGTCAGCATCTGGGATAAAGGATTGGGGACCTTGCCTGGGGCAGAAGGCAGCCTAGGTCAGCGGGTACCTGGAAGTCTAGTGACTTGGGACACTGCTGCCAGTGACAAATGGTGACTCCCACACTCACATATCCCCTGGTGGCAGAATGATAGTGGTGGGTGGAGAAACATGGCTCCGGAGCACACGTTCAATGGGGCACCAGCCAAAGCAAAGGCCAGGGCCAGCAGTGGACGTCGTGGAGCTGAATGGCGAGCCAGTGAAGGGCCCAAGGATCCCTCCTGTATGTGGCAAACAGGTCATCCGTGTCCCCATGTCCATAAACCATTGGTCTGCTGGGGCCCAGGCTGCCAGGATTTCGGCCTTGCCTTCGGAGCCCGGCCACATACGCGGCCTTGCACTGGAGGCGGGGACATGTAGACAGCAAAAATGTGGAGAATGGCAGTGTTTCCTCGATTTCCCTGGCATTGGCCTTTTTGAGCAGCTTGCTTTTATTCCTGGTGGGATAGGGTCCTGACGGAGAAAGGCAGGATTCTGTGTGCAGGAAGGGTGTGTGCTGAGAGGGTGACGACGTTGAGACCATGTTGGGATCTTTAGTCCCAGGAAAGGTCCCTGGTGGGTGTGGGTCAATGTTCTCTACCCATCCCCCTTGGCGGGCAGAGGTTTTTGCCATACAAAGCAGCAGCGGAATTATTCGTGGCCAGAGAGGTTGCATCTGCCCACAAGCTCCACCTGGCCAGGGTCCGCCCCTACTGTATTGCGCATGTCAATCAACAGAAGCTAAGACCTTCCAGAGAGACTACCTGCTGTTCTCTACCCACTGGGAAGCGGTCCAGCCAGAAGCCTCCCCCGTTTCATCTCCAGGCTCTCTCTCAGGCCCCTCATACTTGTGATGTGTCTCAGGGGTAGAATGAAGAGATTCCTCTGAATGAACACATCCAGAGAGGCCACAGATGCAGAGGAAGGGCGCCTTGCCTACTGATATCCTAGCGTAGGTGGAAAAGAGGTACCTGCCTACTGTCCCAGTGTGTCGAAGGTGTTCACATCAGGGGTTGCCTACTGTGAAGTTATTCCCTGGGTGCCCTCGATTTTGTGGCCAAAGACGCAAGGGGCCATTGCTTGTCCATGAGTAAAATGGAGGACTCTGTGGAACTGGCCGGATAGGCTGGACCTCTCCTATTGGCTCAGTGTTTGTGACTCGTCCCCGTCAGAAGTTCCGCCCAGCCTTTCGGTGGTGTCTCCATGGTGATTGGGAAAGAAGCCTTAGCCCCCGCACTCAGCCTTCCTCTAGCCTACCTAGCCTCTTTACCCTCATCTAGACCGCTGTGTGGATGAAAGAAAGGATGTCGGCCAGTGATCACGTGTCCTGATTTCCTTGGAAGGATTAGGCTCCTTGCCTGGGCAGAAGACAGCCAAGGTCAGCCTGAGCCTAGACACCTAGTGACCTGTGACGCTGCAGCCAGTGATAGATGTTGACTTCCACGCTCAGGTATCCGCAGGTGGCGCGACAGTGTGGTCGGAAGAGAAGTGTAACTAGAGATGACACGCTCACGAGGGCACGGGCCAAAGGTCAGGGAAAATAGCTGAGGTCGTGGAGCTGTAGCAGAGCCAGTCTAGGACCCAGGCCTCCCTGCCGTACGAGGCAAAGAGGTGATCCATATGCCGCCATCCGTAGACTGTGGAGGGCTGGGGCCCTGGATGCCCGGATTTGGGCCTTGTCTACCGAGAAGTGACGCACATGCAGTGTGCCACCGGAGGCTGTGGAGCAGCAGAGGGCAAAATCTTGAAAATGGGGCCTTCAGTTGACTTTGCCTGTGCTCTCCTTTGGCTGAGTGACATCGTGTGTTTCCTAGCAGGTGAAGGCATTCGTGGAGAGAGGCGGTTTCCATGCGTGCAGGCAAAGTGTGTGCTGAGATGATGAGTTGCTGGAGACCAGGGTGGACTCCTCAGACCCAGAATAGGCCTCTGGCAGGTATGTGTCAATGTTTTCTGTCCATGGTACTCAGCCGGCTATTTGCATAGAATGTTATCAGCGGGATTAGTATTCTCCAGAGAGGCTGCCACATGTCAGCAAGCTTCACCTGGCCAGGTCCGCCCGTGATGTAGCTCCCCAATCAATGGCTACTCTCTAGACCTTCCAGATAGACGAGCAGATCTTCTCTGCCCATGGGCAACCAGTAGAGCCAGAGGCCTTCCCCCTTTGCTCTTTTGTCTCTAGGCACTCTGTCAGGCACTCCAAGCTATGAATTGACTCAGGGGGAGAAGGAAAGAGATTTCAGAGAATGAAAACATCCCGAGAGAGACCGAGAGAGGGATGCAAGAGATGCTGAGTGGAGATGCCTTGCGTACTGATATCCTCAGGAAAGTGGGAAAGAGGTATCTGGACTGCTCTGCCACTGCCCTGAAGCAGTCCGCACCAGGGGCTCCCTTGTGCCTGCGTAGCCTTTCCCAGGGTGTGCTCCAACGCTGTGGCCACTAGGTGTCATAGGTCACAGTGGAGGGCCCTGTGTCATCTGCCTGGCGGGCCGGATCTCTGCCATTGGCTGAGTCTTGTCACCAGGCCCATCACAAGCTCCACCCACTCTTGCGGTGGGGGGACTGTCTCTATGGTGATGGCAAAGAATCCTCAGCCCCGCCCACCTGGCCTTGACTTCACCTACCTGGCCCGCTGACCCTCACTCAGACCTCTGTGTTGATAAAAATGAATGTCCACCAGAGCCTAGGTGTCAGCATCTGGGATAAAGGATTGGGGACCTTGCCTGGGGCAGAAGGCAGCCTAGGTCAGCGGGTACCTGGAAGTCTAGTGACTTGGGACACTGCTGCCAGTGACAAATGGTGACTCCCACACTCACATATCCCCTGGTGGCAGAATGATAGTGGTGGGTGGAGAAACATGGCTCCGGAGCACACGTTCAATGGGGCACCAGCCAAAGCAAAGGCCAGGGCCAGCAGTGGACGTCGTGGAGCTGAATGGCGAGCCAGTGAAGGGCCCAAGGATCCCTCCTGTATGTGGCAAACAGGTCATCCGTGTCCCCATGTCCATAAACCATTGGTCTGCTGGGGCCCAGGCTGCCAGGATTTCGGCCTTGCCTTCGGAGCCCGGCCACATACGCGGCCTTGCACTGGAGGCGGGGACATGTAGACAGCAAAAATGTGGAGAATGGCAGTGTTTCCTCGATTTCCCTGGCATTGGCCTTTTTGAGCAGCTTGCTTTTTTTCCTGGTGGGATAGGGTCCTGACGGAGAAAGGCAGGATTCTGTGTGCAGGAAGGGTGTGTGCTGAGAGGGTGACGACGTTGAGACCATGTTGGGATCTTTAGTCCCAGGAAAGGTCCCTGGTGGGTGTGGGTCAATGTTCTCTACCCATCCCCCTTGGCGGGCAGAGGTTTTTGCCATACAAAGCAGCAGCGGAATTATTCGTGGCCAGAGAGGTTGCATCTGCCCACAAGCTCCACCTGGCCAGGGTCCGCCCCTACTGTATTGCGCATGTCAATCAACAGAAGCTAAGACCTTCCAGAGAGACTACCTGCTGTTCTCTACCCACTGGGAAGCGGTCCAGCCAGAAGCCTCCCCCGTTTCATCTCCAGGCTCTCTCTCAGGCCCCTCATACTTGTGATGTGTCTCAGGGGTAGAATGAAGAGATTCCTCTGAATGAACACATCCAGAGAGGCCACAGATGCAGAGGAAGGGCGCCTTGCCTACTGATATCCTAGCGTAGGTGGAAAAGAGGTACCTGCCTACTGTCCCAGTGTGTCGAAGGTGTTCACATCAGGGGTTGCCTACTGTGAAGTTATTCCCTGGGTGCCCTCGATTTTGTGGCCAAAGACGCAAGGGGCCATTGCTTGTCCATGAGTAAAATGGAGGACTCTGTGGAACTGGCCGGATAGGCTGGACCTCTCCTATTGGCTCAGTGTTTGTGACTCGTCCCCGTCAGAAGTTCCGCCCAGCCTTTCGGTGGTGTCTCCATGGTGATTGGGAAAGAAGCCTTAGCCCCCGCACTCAGCCTTCCTCTAGCCTACCTAGCCTCTTTACCCTCATCTAGACCGCTGTGTGGATGAAAGAAAGGATGTCGGCCAGTGAGCACGTGTCCTGATTTCCTTGGAAGGATTAGGCTCCTTGCCTGGGCAGAAGACAGCCAAGGTCAGCCTGAGCCTAGACACCTAGTGACCTGTGACGCTGCAGCCAGTGATAGATGTTGACTTCCACGCTCAGGTATCCGCAGGTGGCGCGACAGTGTGGTCGGAAGAGAAGTGTAACTAGAGATGACACGCTCACGAGGGCACGGGCCAAAGGTCAGGGAAAATAGCTGAGGTCGTGGAGCTGTAGCAGAGCCAGTCTAGGACCCAGGCCTCCCTGCCGTACGAGGCAAAGAGGTGATCCATATGCCGCCATCCGTAGACTGTGGAGGGCTGGGGCCCTGGATGCCCGGATTTGGGCTTTGTCTACCGAGAAGTGACGCACATGCAGTGTGCCACCGGAGGCTGTGGAGCAGCAGAGGGCAAAATCTTGAAAATGGGGCCTTCCGTTGACTTTGCCTGTGCTCTCCTTTGGCTGAGTGACATCGTGTGTTTCCTAGCAGGTGAAGGCATTCGTGGAGAGAGGCGGTTTCCATGCGTGCAGGCAAAGTGTGTGCTGAGATGATGAGTTGCTGGAGACCAGGGTGGACTCCTCAGACCCAGAATAGGCCTCTGGCAGGTATGTGTCATTGTTTTCTGTCCATGGTACTCAGCCGGCTATTTGCATAGAATGTTATCAGCGGGATTAGTATTCTCCAGAGAGGCTGCCACATGTCAGCAAGCTTCACCTGGCCAGGTCCGCCCGTGATGTAGCTCCCCAATCAATGGCTACTCTCTAGACCTTCCAGATAGACGAGCAGATCTTCTCTGCCCATGGGCAACCAGTAGAGCCAGAGGCCTTCCCCCTTTGCTCTTTTGTCTCTAGGCACTCTGTCAGGCACTCCAAGCTATGAATTGACTCAGGGGGAGAAGGAAAGAGATTTCAGAGAATGAAAACATCCCGAGAGAGACCGAGAGAGGGATGCAAGAGATGCTGAGTGGAGATGCCTTGCGTACTGATATCCTCAGGAAAGTGGGAAAGAGGTATCTGGACTGCTCTGCCACTGCCCTGAAGCAGTCCGCACCAGGGGCTCCCTTGTGCCTGCGTAGCCTTTCCCAGGGTGTGCTCCAACGCTGTGGCCACTAGGTGTCATAGGTCACAGTGGAGGGCCCTGTGTCATCTGCCTGGCGGGCCGGATCTCTGCCATTGGCTGAGTCTTGTCACCAGGCCCATCACAAGCTCCACCCACTCTTGCGGTGGGGGGACTGTCTCTATGGTGATGGCAAAGAATCCTCAGCCCCGCCCACCTGGCCTTGACTTCACCTACCTGGCCCGCTGACCCTCACTCAGACCTCTGTGTTGATAAAAATGAATGTCCACCAGTGCCTAGGTGTCAGCATCTGGGATAAAGGATTGGGGACCTTGCCTGGGGCAGAAGGCAGCCTAGGTCAGCGGGTACCTGGAAGTCTAGTGACTTGGGACACTGCTGCCAGTGACAAATGGTGACTCCCACACTCACATATCCCCTGGTGGCAGAATGATAGTGGTGGGTGGAGAAACATGGCTCCGGAGCACACGTTCAATGGGGCACCAGCCAAAGCAAAGGCCAGGGCCAGCAGTGGACGTCGTGGAGCTGAATGGCGAGCCAGTGAAGGGCCCAAGGGTCCCTCCTGTATGTGGCAAACAGGTCATCCGTGTCCCCATGTCCATAAACCATTGGTCTGCTGGGGCCCAGGCTGCCAGGATTTCGGCCTTGCCTTCGGAGCCCGGCCACATACGCGGCCTTGCACTGGAGGCGGGGACATGTAGACAGCAAAAATGTGGAGAATGGCAGTGTTTCCTCGATTTCCCTGGCATTGGCCTTTTTGAGCAGCTTGCTTTTATTCCTGGTGGGATAGGGTCCTGACGGAGAAAGGCAGGATTCTGTGTGCAGGAAGAGTGTGTGCTGAGAGGGTGACGACGTTGAGACCATGTTGGGATCTTTAGTCCCAGGAAAGGTCCCTGGTGGGTGTGGGTCAATGTTCTCTACCCATCCCCCTTGGCGGGCAGAGGTTTTTGCCATACAAAGCAGCAGCGGAATTATTCGTGGCCAGAGAGGTTGCATCTGCCCACAAGCTCCACCTGGCCAGGGTCCGCCCCTACTGTATTGCGCATGTCAATCAACAGAAGCTAAGACCTTCCAGAGAGACTACCTGCTGTTCTCTACCCACTGGGAAGCGGTCCAGCCAGAAGCCTCCCCCGTTTCATCTCCAGGCTCTCTCTCAGGCCCCTCATACTTGTGATGTGTCTCAGGGGTAGAATGAAGAGATTCCTCTGAATGAACACATCCAGAGAGGCCACAGATGCAGAGGAAGGGCGCCTTGCCTACTGATATCCTAGCGTAGGTGGAAAAGAGGTACCTGCCTACTGTCCCAGTGTGTCGAAGGTGTTCACATCAGGGGTTGCCTACTGTGAAGTTATTCCCTGGATGCCCTCGATTTTGTGGCCAAAGACGCAAGGGGCCATTGCTTGTCCATGAGTAAAATGGAAGACTCTGTGGAACTGGCCGGATAGGCTGGACCTCTCCTATTGGCTCAGTGTTTGTGACTCGTCCCCGTCAGAAGTTCTGCCCAGCCTTTCGGTGGTGTCTCCATGGTGATTGGGAAAGAAGCCTTAGCCCCCGCACTCAGCCTTCCTCTAGCCTACCTAGCCTCTTTACCCTCATCTAGACCGCTGTGTGGATGAAAGAAAGGATGTCGGCCAGTGAGCACGTGTCCTGATTTCCTTGGAAGGATTAGGCTCCTTGCCTGGGCAGAAGACAGCCAAGGTCAGCCTGAGCCTAGACACCTAGTGACCTGTGACGCTGCAGCCAGTGATAGATGTTGACTTCCACGCTCAGGTATCCGCAGGTGGCGCAACAGTGTGGTCGGAAGAGAAGTGTAACTAGAGATGACACGCTCACGAGGGCACGGGCCAAAGGTCAGGGAAAATAGCTGAGGTCGTGGAGCTGTAGCGGAGCCAGTCTAGGACCCAGGCCTCCCTGCCGTACGAGGCAAAGAGGTGATCCATATGCCGCCATCCGTAGACTGTGGAGGGCTGGGGCCCTGGATGCCCGGATTTGGGCCTTGTCTACCGATAAGTGACGCACATGCAGTGTGCCACCGGAGGCTGTGGAGCAGCAGAGGGCAAAATCTTGAAAATGGGGCCTTCCGTTGACTTTGCCTGTGCTCTCCTTTGGCTGAGTGACATCGTGTGTTTCCTAGCAGGTGAAGGCATTCGTGGAGAGAGGCGGTTTCCATGCGTGCAGGCAAAGTGTGTGCTGAGATGATGAGTTGCTGGAGACCAGGGTGGACTCCTCAGACCCAGAATAGGCCTCTGGCAGGTATGTGTCAATGTTTTCTGTCCATGGTACTCAGCCGGCTATTTGCATAGAATGTTATCAGCGGGATTAGTATTCTCCAGAGAGGCTGCCACATGTCAGCAAGCTTCACCTGGCCAGGTCCGCCCGTGATGTAGCTCCCCAATCAATGGCTACTCTCTAGACCTTCCAGATAGACGAGCAGATCTTCTCTGCCCATGGGCAACCAGTAGAGCCAGAGGCCTTCCCCCTTTGCTCTTTTGTCTCTAGGCACTCTGTCAGGCACTCCAAGCTATGAATTGACTCAGGGGGAGAAGGAAAGAGATTTCAGAGAATGAAAACATCCCGAGAGAGACCGAGAGAGGGATGCAAGAGATGCTGAGTGGAGATGCCTTGCGTACTGATATCCTCAGGAAAGTGGGAAAGAGGTATCTGGACTGCTCTGCCACTGCCCTGAAGCAGTCCGCACCAGGGGCTCCCTTGTGCCTGCGTAGCCTTTCCCAGGGTGTGCTCCAACGCTGTGGCCACTAGGTGTCATAGGTCACAGTGGAGGGCCCTGTGTCATCTGCCTGGCGGGCCGGATCTCTGCCATTGGCTGAGTCTTGTCACCAGGCCCATCACAAGCTCCACCCACTCTTGCGGTGGGGGGACTGTCTCTATGGTGATGGCAAAGAATCCTCAGCCCCGCCCACCTGGCCTTGACTTCACCTACCTGGCCCGCTGACCCTCACTCAGACCTCTGTGTTGATAAAAATGAATGTCCACCAGTGCCTAGGTGTCAGCATCTGGGATAAAGGATTGGGGACCTTGCCTGGGGCAGAAGGCAGCCTAGGTCAGCGGGTACCTGGAAGTCTAGTGACTTGGGACACTGCTGCCAGTGACAAATGGTGACTCCCACACTCACATATCCCCTGGTGGCAGAATGATAGTGGTGGGTGGAGAAACATGGCTCCGGAGCACACGTTCAATGGGGCACCAGCCAAAGCAAAGGCCAGGGCCAGCAGTGGACGTCGTGGAGCTGAATGGCGAGCCAGTGAAGGGCCCAAGGATCCCTCCTGTATGTGGCAAACAGGTCATCCGTGTCCCCATGTCCATAAACCATTGGTCTGCTGGGGCCCAGGCTGCCAGGATTTCGGCCTTGCCTTCGGAGCCCGGCCACATACGCGGCCTTGCACTGGAGGCGGGGACATGTAGACAGCAAAAATGTGGAGAATGGCAGTGTTTCCTCGATTTCCCTGGCATTGGCCTTTTTGAGCAGCTTGCTTTTATTCCTGGTGGGATAGGGTCTTGACGGAGAAAGGCAGGATTCTGTGTCCAGGAAGGGTGTGTGCTGAGAGGGTGACGACGTTGAGACCATGTTGGGATCTTTAGTCCCAGGAAAGGTCCCTGGTGGGTGTGGGTCAATGTTCTCTACCCATCCCCCTTGGCGGGCAGAGGTTTTTGCCATACAAAGCAGCAGCGGAATTATTCGTGGCCAGAGAGGTTGCATCTGCCCACAAGCTCCACCTGGCCAGGGTCCGCCCCTACTGTATTGCGCATGTCAATCAACAGAAGCTAAGACCTTCCAGAGAGACTACCTGCTGTTCTCTACCCACTGGGAAGCGGTCCAGCCAGAAGCCTCCCCCGTTTCATCTCCAGGCTCTCTCTCAGGCCCCTCATACTTGTGATGTGTCTCAGGGGTAGAATGAAGAGATTCCTCTGAATGAACACATCCAGAGAGGCCACAGATGCAGAGGAAGGGCGCCTTGCCTACTGATATCCTAGCGTAGGTGGAAAAGAGGTACCTGCCTACTGTCCCAGTGTGTCGAAGGTGTTCACATCAGGGGTTGCCTACTGTGAAGTTATTCCCTGGATGCCCTCGATTTTGTGGCCAAAGACGCAAGGGGCCATTGCTTGTCCATGAGTAAAATGGAAGACTCTGTGGAACTGGCCGGATAGGCTGGACCTCTCCTATTGGCTCAGTGTTTGTGACTCGTCCCCGTCAGAAGTTCTGCCCAGCCTTTCGGTGGTGTCTCCATGGTGATTGGGAAAGAAGCCTTAGCCCCCGCACTCAGCCTTCCTCTAGCCTACCTAGCCTCTTTACCCTCATCTAGACCGCTGTGTGGATGAAAGAAAGGATGTCGGCCAGTGAGCACGTGTCCTGATTTCCTTGGAAGGATTAGGCTCCTTGCCTGGGCAGAAGACAGCCAAGGTCAGCCTGAGCCTAGACACCTAGTGACCTGTGACGCTGCAGCCAGTGATAGATGTTGACTTCCACGCTCAGGTATCCGCAGGTGGCGCAACAGTGTGGTCGGAAGAGAAGTGTAACTAGAGATGACACGCTCACGAGGGCACGGGCCAAAGGTCAGGGAAAATAGCTGAGGTCGTGGAGCTGTAGCGGAGCCAGTCTAGGACCCAGGCCTCCCTGCCGTACGAGGCAAAGAGGTGATCCATATGCCGCCATCCGTAGACTGTGGAGGGCTGGGGCCCTGGATGCCCGGATTTGGGCCTTGTCTACCGAGAAGTGACGCACATGCAGTGTGCCACCGGAGGCTGTGGAGCAGCAGAGGGCAAAATCTTGAAAATGGGGCCTTCCGTTGACTTTGCCTGTGCTCTCCTTTGGCTGAGTGACATCGTGTGTTTCCTAGCAGGTGAAGGCATTCGTGGAGAGAGGCGGTTTCCATGCGTGCAGGCAAAGTGTGTGCTGAGATGATGAGTTGCTGGAGACCAGGGTGGACTCCTCAGACCCAGAATAGGCCTCTGGCAGGTATGTGTCAATGTTTTCTGTCCATGGTACTCAGCCGGCTATTTGCATAGAATGTTATCAGCGGGATTAGTATTCTCCAGAGAGGCTGCCACATGTCAGCAAGCTTCACCTGGCCAGGTCCGCCCGTGATGTAGCTCCCCAATCAATGGCTACTCTCTAGACCTTCCAGATAGACGAGCAGATCTTCTCTGCCCATGGGCAACCAGTAGAGCCAGAGGCCTTCCCCCTTTGCTCTTTTGTCTCTAGGCACTCTGTCAGGCACTCCAAGCTATGAATTGACTCAGGGGGAGAAGGAAAGAGATTTCAGAGAATGAAAACATCCCGAGAGAGACCGAGAGAGGGATGCAAGAGATGCTGAGTGGAGATGCCTTGCGTACTGATATCCTCAGGAAAGTGGGAAAGAGGTATCTGGACTGCTCTGCCACTGCCCTGAAGCAGTCCGCACCAGGGGCTCCCTTGTGCCTGCGTAGCCTTTCCCAGGGTGTGCTCCAACGCTGTGGCCACTAGGTGTCATAGGTCACAGTGGAGGGCCCTGTGTCATCTGCCTGGCGGGCCGGATCTCTGCCATTGGCTGAGTCTTGTCACCAGGCCCATCACAAGCTCCACCCACTCTTGCGGTGGGGGGACTGTCTCTATGGTGATGGCAAAGAATCCTCAGCCCCGCCCACCTGGCCTTGACTTCACCTACCTGGCCCGCTGACCCTCACTCAGACCTCTGTGTTGATAAAAATGAATGTCCACCAGTGCCTAGGTGTCAGCATCTGGGATAAAGGATTGGGGACCTTGCCTGGGGCAGAAGGCAGCCTAGGTCAGCGGGTACCTGGAAGTCTAGTGACTTGGGACACTGCTGCCAGTGACAAATGGTGACTCCCACACTCACATATCCCCTGGTGGCAGAATGATAGTGGTGGGTGGAGAAACATGGCTCCGGAGCACACGTTCAATGGGGCACCAGCCAAAGCAAAGGCCAGGGCCAGCAGTGGACGTCGTGGAGCTGAATGGCGAGCCAGTGAAGGGCCCAAGGATCCCTCCTGTATGTGGCAAACAGGTCATCCGTGTCCCCATGTCCATAAACCATTGGTCTGCTGGGGCCCAGGCTGCCAGGATTTCGGCCTTGCCTTCGGAGCCCGGCCACATACGCGGCCTTGCACTGGAGGCGGGGACATGTAGACAGCAAAAATGTGGAGAATGGCAGTGTTTCCTCGATTTCCCTGGCATTGGCCTTTTTGAGCAGCTTGCTTTTATTCCTGGTGGGATAGGGTCTTGACGGAGAAAGGCAGGATTCTGTGTGCAGGAAGGGTGTGTGCTGAGAGGGTGACGACGTTGAGACCATGTTGGGATCTTTAGTCCCAGGAAAGGTCCCTGGTGGGTGTGGGTCAATGTTCTCTACCCATCCCCCTTGGCGGGCAGAGGTTTTTGCCATACAAAGCAGCAGCGGAATTATTCGTGGCCAGAGAGGTTGCATCTGCCCACAAGCTCCACCTGGCCAGGGTCCGCCCCTACTGTATTGCGCATGTCAATCAACAGAAGCTAAGACCTTCCAGAGAGACTACCTGCTGTTCTCTACCCACTGGGAAGCGGTCCAGCCAGAAGCCTCCCCCGTTTCATCTCCAGGCTCTCTCTCAGGCCCCTCATACTTGTGATGTGTCTCAGGGGTAGAATGAAGAGATTCCTCTGAATGAACACATCCAGAGAGGCCACAGATGCAGAGGAAGGGCGCCTTGCCTACTGATATCCTAGCGTAGGTGGAAAAGAGGTACCTGCCTACTGTCCCAGTGTGTCGAAGGTGTTCACATCAGGGGTTGCCTACTGTGAAGTTATTCCCTGGGTGCCCTCGATTTTGTGGCCAAAGACGCAAGGGGCCATTGCTTGTCCATGAGTAAAATGGAGGACTCTGTGGAACTGGCCGGATAGGCTGGACCTCTCCTATTGGCTCAGTGTTTGTGACTCGTCCCCGTCAGAAGTTCCGCCCAGCCTTTCGGTGGTGTCTCCATGGTGATTGGGAAAGAAGCCTTAGCCCCCGCACTCAGCCTTCCTCTAGCCTACCTAGCCTCTTTACCCTCATCTAGACCGCTGTGTGGATGAAAGAAAGGATGTCGGCCAGTGAGCACGTGTCCTGATTTCCTTGGAAGGATTAGGCTCCTTGCCTGGGCAGAAGACAGCCAAGGTCAGCCTGAGCCTAGACACCTAGTGACCTGTGACGCTGCAGCCAGTGATAGATGTTGACTTCCACGCTCAGGTATCCGCAGGTGGCGCGACAGTGTGGTCGGAAGAGAAGTGTAACTAGAGATGACACGCTCACGAGGGCACGGGCCAAAGGTCAGGGAAAATAGCTGAGGTCGTGGAGCTGTAGCGGAGCCAGTCTAGGACCCAGGCCTCCCTGCCGTACGAGGCAAAGAGGTGATCCATATGCCGCCATCCGTAGACTGTGGAGGGCTGGGGCCCTGGATGCCCGGATTTGGGCCTTGTCTACCGAGAAGTGACGCACATGCAGTGTGCCACCGGAGGCTGTGGAGCAGCAGAGGGCAAAATCTTGAAAATGGGGCCTTCCGTTGACTTTGCCTGTGCTCTCCTTTGGCTGAGTGACATCGTGTGTTTCCTAGCAGGTGAAGGCATTCGTGGAGAGAGGCGGTTTCCATGCGTGCAGGCAAAGTGTGTGCTGAGATGATGAGTTGCTGGAGACCAGGGTGGACTCCTCAGACCCAGAATAGGCCTCTGGCAGGTATGTGTCATTGTTTTCTGTCCATGGTACTCAGCCGGCTATTTGCATAGAATGTTATCAGCGGGATTAGTATTCTCCAGAGAGGCTGCCACATGTCAGCAAGCTTCACCTGGCCAGGTCCGCCCGTGATGTAGCTCCCCAATCAATGGCTACTCTCTAGACCTTCCAGATAGACGAGCAGATCTTCTCTGCCCATGGGCAACCAGTAGAGCCAGAGGCCTTCCCCCTTTGCTCTTTTGTCTCTAGGCACTCTGTCAGGCACTCCAAGCTATGAATTGACTCAGGGGGAGAAGGAAAGAGATTTCAGAGAATGAAAACATCCCGAGAGAGACCGAGAGAGGGATGCAAGAGATGCTGAGTGGAGATGCCTTGCGTACTGATATCCTCAGGAAAGTGGGAAAGAGGTATCTGGACTGCTCTGCCACTGCCCTGAAGCAGTCCGCACCAGGGGCTCCCTTGTGCCTGCGTAGCCTTTCCCAGGGTGTGCTCCAACGCTGTGGCCACTAGGTGTCATAGGTCACAGTGGAGGGCCCTGTGTCATCTGCCTGGCGGGCCGGATCTCTGCCATTGGCTGAGTCTTGTCACCAGGCCCATCACAAGCTCCACCCACTCTTGCGGTGGGGGGACTGTCTCTATGGTGATGGCAAAGAATCCTCAGCCCCGCCCACCTGGCCTTGACTTCACCTACCTGGCCCGCTGACCCTCACTCAGACCTCTGTGTTGATAAAAATGAATGTCCACCAGTGCCTAGGTGTCAGCATCTGGGATAAAGGATTGGGGACCTTGCCTGGGGCAGAAGGCAGCCTAGGTCAGCGGGTACCTGGAAGTCTAGTGACTTGGGACACTGCTGCCAGTGACAAATGGTGACTCCCACACTCACATATCCCCTGGTGGCAGAATGATAGTGGTGGGTGGAGAAACATGGCTCCGGAGCACACGTTCAATGGGGCACCAGCCAAAGCAAAGGCCAGGGCCAGCAGTGGACGTCGTGGAGCTGAATGGCGAGCCAGTGAAGGGCCCAAGGGTCCCTCCTGTATGTGGCAAACAGGTCATCCGTGTCCCCATGTCCATAAACCATTGGTCTGCTGGGGCCCAGGCTGCCAGGATTTCGGCCTTGCCTTCGGAGCCCGGCCACATACGCGGCCTTGCACTGGAGGCGGGGACATGTAGACAGCAAAAATGTGGAGAATGGCAGTGTTTCCTCGATTTCCCTGGCATTGGCCTTTTTGAGCAGCTTGCTTTTTTTCCTGGTGGGATAGGGTCCTGACGGAGAAAGGCAGGATTCTGTGTGCAGGAAGGGTGTGTGCTGAGAGGGTGACGACGTTGAGACCATGTTGGGATCTTTAGTCCCAGGAAAGGTCCCTGGTGGGTGTGGGTCAATGTTCTCTACCCATCCCCCTTGGCGGGCAGAGGTTTTTGCCATACAAAGCAGCAGCGGAATTATTCGTGGCCAGAGAGGTTGCATCTGCCCACAAGCTCCACCTGGCCAGGGTCCGCCCCTACTGTATTGCGCATGTCAATCAACAGAAGCTAAGACCTTCCAGAGAGACTACCTGCTGTTCTCTACCCACTGGGAAGCGGTCCAGCCAGAAGCCTCCCCCGTTTCATCTCCAGGCTCTCTCTCAGGCCCCTCATACTTGTGATGTGTCTCAGGGGTAGAATGAAGAGATTCCTCTGAATGAACACATCCAGAGAGGCCACAGATGCAGAGGAAGGGCGCCTTGCCTACTGATATCCTAGCGTAGGTGGAAAAGAGGTACCTGCCTACTGTCCCAGTGTGTCGAAGGTGTTCACATCAGGGGTTGCCTACTGTGAAGTTATTCCCTGGGTGCCCTCGATTTTGTGGCCAAAGACGCAAGGGGCCATTGCTTGTCCATGAGTAAAATGGAGGACTCTGTGGAACTGGCCGGATAGGCTGGACCTCTCCTATTGGCTCAGTGTTTGTGACTCGTCCCCGTCAGAAGTTCCGCCCAGCCTTTCGGTGGTGTCTCCATGGTGATTGGGAAAGAAGCCTTAGCCCCCGCACTCAGCCTTCCTCTAGCCTACCTAGCCTCTTTACCCTCATCTAGACCGCTGTGTGGATGAAAGAAAGGATGTCGGCCAGTGAGCACGTGTCCTGATTTCCTTGGAAGGATTAGGCTCCTTGCCTGGGCAGAAGACAGCCAAGGTCAGCCTGAGCCTAGACACCTAGTGACCTGTGACGCTGCAGCCAGTGATAGATGTTGACTTCCACGCTCAGGTATCCGCAGGTGGCGCGACAGTGTGGTCGGAAGAGAAGTGTAACTAGAGATGACACGCTCACGAGGGCACGGGCCAAAGGTCAGGGAAAATAGCTGAGGTCGTGGAGCTGTAGCGGAGCCAGTCTAGGACCCAGGCCTCCCTGCCGTACGAGGCAAAGAGGTGATCCATATGCCGCCATCCGTAGACTGTGGAGGGCTGGGGCCCTGGATGCCCGGATTTGGGCCTTGTCTACCGAGAAGTGACGCACATGCAGTGTGCCACCGGAGGCTGTGGAGCAGCAGAGGGCAAAATCTTGAAAATGGGGCCTTCCGTTGACTTTGCCTGTGCTCTCCTTTGGCTGAGTGACATCGTGTGTTTCCTAGCAGGTGAAGGCATTCGTGGAGAGAGGCGGTTTCCATGCGTGCAGGCAAAGTGTGTGCTGAGATGATGAGTTGCTGGAGACCAGGGTGGACTCCTCAGACCCAGAATAGGCCTCTGGCAGGTATGTGTCAATGTTTTCTGTCCATGGTACTCAGCCGGCTATTTGCATAGAATGTTATCAGCGGGATTAGTATTCTCCAGAGAGGCTGCCACATGTCAGCAAGCTTCACCTGGCCAGGTCCGCCCGTGATGTAGCTCCCCAATCAATGGCTACTCTCTAGACCTTCCAGATAGACGAGCAGATCTTCTCTGCCCATGGGCAACCAGTAGAGCCAGAGGCCTTCCCCCTTTGCTCTTTTGTCTCTAGGCACTCTGTCAGGCACTCCAAGCTATGAATTGACTCAGGGGGAGAAGGAAAGAGATTTCAGAGAATGAAAACATCCCGAGAGAGACCGAGAGAGGGATGCAAGAGATGCTGAGTGGAGATGCCTTGCGTACTGATATCCTCAGGAAAGTGGGAAAGAGGTATCTGGACTGCTCTGCCACTGCCCTGAAGCAGTCCGCACCAGGGGCTCCCTTGTGCCTGCGTAGCCTTTCCCAGGGTGTGCTCCAACGCTGTGGCCACTAGGTGTCATAGGTCACAGTGGAGGGCCCTGTGTCATCTGCCTGGCGGGCCGGATCTCTGCCATTGGCTGAGTCTTGTCACCAGGCCCATCACAAGCTCCACCCACTCTTGCGGTGGGGGGACTGTCTCTATGGTGATGAAAAAGAATCCTCAGCCCCGCCCACCTGGCCTTGACTTCACCTACCTGGCCCGCTGACCCTCACTCAGACCTCTGTGTTGATAAAAATGAATGTCCACCAGTGCCTAGGTGTCAGCATCTGGGATAAAGGATTGGGGACCTTGCCTGGGGCAGAAGGCAGCCTAGGTCAGCGGGTACCTGGAAGTCTAGTGACTTGGGACACTGCTGCCAGTGACAAATGGTGACTCCCACACTCACATATCCCCTGGTGGCAGAATGATAGTGGTGGGTGGAGAAACATGGCTCCGGAGCACACGTTCAATGGGGCACCAGCCAAAGCAAAGGCCAGGGCCAGCAGTGGACGTCGTGGAGCTGAATGGCGAGCCAGTGAAGGGCCCAAGGGTCCCTCCTGTATGTGGCAAACAGGTCATCCGTGTCCCCATGTCCATAAACCATTGGTCTGCTGGGGCCCAGGCTGCCAGGATTTCGGCCTTGCCTTCGGAGCCCGGCCACATACGCGGCCTTGCACTGGAGGCGGGGACATGTAGACAGCAAAAATGTGGAGAATGGCAGTGTTTCCTCGATTTCCCTGGCATTGGCCTTTTTGAGCAGCTTGCTTTTTTTCCTGGTGGGATAGGGTCCTGACGGAGAAAGGCAGGATTCTGTGTGCAGGAAGAGTGTGTGCTGAGAGGGTGACGACGTTGAGACCATGTTGGGATCTTTAGTCCCAGGAAAGGTCCCTGGTGGGTGTGGGTCAATGTTCTCTACCCATCCCCCTTGGCGGGCAGAGGTTTTTGCCATACAAAGCAGCAGCGGAATTATTCGTGGCCAGAGAGGTTGCATCTGCCCACAAGCTCCACCTGGCCAGGGTCCGCCCCTACTGTATTGCGCATGTCAATCAACAGAAGCTAAGACCTTCCAGAGAGACTACCTGCTGTTCTCTACCCACTGGGAAGCGGTCCAGCCAGAAGCCTCCCCCGTTTCATCTCCAGGCTCTCTCTCAGGCCCCTCATACTTGTGATGTGTCTCAGGGGTAGAATGAAGAGATTCCTCTGAATGAACACATCCAGAGAGGCCACAGATGCAGAGGAAGGGCGCCTTGCCTACTGATATCCTAGCGTAGGTGGAAAAGAGGTACCTGCCTACTGTCCCAGTGTGTCGAAGGTGTTCACATCAGGGGTTGTCTACTGTGAAGTTATTCCCTGGATGCCCTCGATTTTGTGGCCAAAGACGCAAGGGGCCATTGCTTGTCCATGAGTAAAATGGAAGACTCTGTGGAACTGGCCGGATAGGCTGGACCTCTCCTATTGGCTCAGTGTTTGTGACTCGTCCCCGTCAGAAGTTCCGCCCAGCCTTTCGGTGGTGTCTCCATGGTGATTGGGAAAGAAGCCTTAGCCCCCGCACTCAGCCTTCCTCTAGCCTACCTAGCCTCTTTACCCTCATCTAGACCGCTGTGTGGATGAAAGAAAGGATGTCGGCCAGTGAGCACGTGTCCTGATTTCCTTGGAAGGATTAGGCTCCTTGCCTGGGCAGAAGACAGCCAAGGTCAGTCTGAGCCTAGACACCTAGTGACCTGTGACGCTGCAGCCAGTGATAGATGTTGACTTCCACGCTCAGGTATCCGCAGGTGGCGCAACAGTGTGGTCGGAAGAGAAGTGTAACTAGAGATGACACGCTCACGAGGGCACGGGCCAAAGGTCAGGGAAAATAGCTGAGGTCGTGGAGCTGTAGCGGAGCCAGTCTAGGACCCAGGCCTCCCTGCCGTACGAGGCAAAGAGGTGATCCATATGCCGCCATCCGTAGACTGTGGAGGGCTGGGGCCCTGGATGCCCGGATTTGGGCCTTGTCTACCGAGAAGTGACGCACATGCAGTGTGCCACCGGAGGCTGTGGAGCAGCAGAGGGCAAAATCTTGAAAATGGGGCCTTCCGTTGACTTTGCCTGTGCTCTCCTTTGGCTGAGTGACATCGTGTGTTTCCTAGCAGGTGAAGGCATTCGTGGAGAGAGGCGGTTTCCATGCGTGCAGGCAAAGTGTGTGCTGAGATGATGAGTTGCTGGAGACCAGGGTGGACTCCTCAGACCCAGAATAGGCCTCTGGCAGGTATGTGTCAATGTTTTCTGTCCATGGTACTCAGCCGGCTATTTGCATAGAATGTTATCAGCGGGATTAGTATTCTCCAGAGAGGCTGCCACATGTCAGCAAGCTTCACCTGGCCAGGTCCGCCCGTGATGTAGCTCCCCAATCAATGGCTACTCTCTAGACCTTCCAGATAGACGAGCAGATCTTCTCTGCCCATGGGCAACCAGTAGAGCCAGAGGCCTTCCCCCTTTGCTCTTTTGTCTCTAGGCACTCTGTCAGGCACTCCAAGCTATGAATTGACTCAGGGGGAGAAGGAAAGAGATTTCAGAGAATGAAAACATCCCGAGAGAGACCGAGAGAGGGATGCAAGAGATGCTGAGTGGAGATGCCTTGCGTACTGATATCCTCAGGAAAGTGGGAAAGAGGTATCTGGACTGCTCTGCCACTGCCCTGAAGCAGTCCGCACCAGGGGCTCCCTTGTGCCTGCGTAGCCTTTCCCAGGGTGTGCTCCAACGCTGTGGCCACTAGGTGTCATAGGTCACAGTGGAGGGCCCTGTGTCATCTGCCTGGCGGGCCGGATCTCTGCCATTGGCTGAGTCTTGTCACCAGGCCCATCACAAGCTCCACCCACTCTTGCGGTGGGGGGACTGTCTCTATGGTGATGGCAAAGAATCCTCAGCCCCGCCCACCTGGCCTTGACTTCACCTACCTGGCCCGCTGACCCTCACTCAGACCTCTGTGTTGATAAAAATGAATGTCCACCAGTGCCTAGGTGTCAGCATCTGGGATAAAGGATTGGGGACCTTGCCTGGGGCAGAAGGCAGCCTAGGTCAGCGGGTACCTGGAAGTCTAGTGACTTGGGACACTGCTGCCAGTGACAAATGGTGACTCCCACACTCACATATCCCCTGGTGGCAGAATGATAGTGGTGGGTGGAGAAACATGGCTCCGGAGCACACGTTCAATGGGGCACCAGCCAAAGCAAAGGCCAGGGCCAGCAGTGGACGTCGTGGAGCTGAATGGCGAGCCAGTGAAGGGCCCAAGGGTCCCTCCTGTATGTGGCAAACAGGTCATCCGTGTCCCCATGTCCATAAACCATTGGTCTGCTGGGGCCCAGGCTGCCAGGATTTCGGCCTTGCCTTCAGAGCCCGGCCACATACGCGGCCTTGCACTGGAGGCGGGGACATGTAGACAGCAAAAATGTGGAGAATGGCAGTGTTTCCTCGATTTCCCTGGCATTGGCCTTTTTGAGCAGCTTGCTTTTTTTCCTGGTGGGATAGGGTCCTGACGGAGAAAGGCAGGATTCTGTGTGCAGGAAGAGTGTGTGCTGAGAGGGTGACGACGTTGAGACCATGTTGGGATCTTTAGTCCCAGGAAAGGTCCCTGGTGGGTGTGGGTCAATGTTCTCTACCCATCCCCCTTGGCGGGCAGAGGTTTTTGCCATACAAAGCAGCAGCGGAATTATTCGTGGCCAGAGAGGTTGCATCTGCCCACAAGCTCCACCTGGCCAGGGTCCGCCCCTACTGTATTGCGCATGTCAATCAACAGAAGCTAAGACCTTCCAGAGAGACTACCTGCTGTTCTCTACCCACTGGGAAGCGGTCCAGCCAGAAGCCTCCCCCGTTTCATCTCCAGGCTCTCTCTCAGGCCCCTCATACTTGTGATGTGTCTCAGGGGTAGAATGAAGAGATTCCTCTGAATGAACACATCCAGAGAGGCCACAGATGCAGAGGAAGGGCGCCTTGCCTACTGATATCCTAGCGTAGGTGGAAAAGAGGTACCTGCCTACTGTCCCAGTGTGTCGAAGGTGTTCACATCAGGGGTTGCCTACTGTGAAGTTATTCCCTGGATGCCCTCGATTTTGTGGCCAAAGACGCAAGGGGCCATTGCTTGTCCATGAGTAAAATGGAAGACTCTGTGGAACTGGCCGGATAGGCTGGACCTCTCCTATTGGCTCAGTGTTTGTGACTCGTCCCCGTCAGAAGTTCCGCCCAGCCTTTCGGTGGTGTCTCCATGGTGATTGGGAAAGAAGCCTTAGCCCCCGCACTCAGCCTTCCTCTAGCCTACCTAGCCTCTTTACCCTCATCTAGACCGCTGTGTGGATGAAAGAAAGGATGTCGGCCAGTGAGCACGTGTCCTGATTTCCTTGGAAGGATTAGGCTCCTTGCCTGGGCAGAAGACAGCCAAGGTCAGCCTGAGCCTAGACACCTAGTGACCTGTGACGCTGCAGCCAGTGATAGATGTTGACTTCCACGCTCAGGTATCCGCAGGTGGCGCAACAGTGTGGTCGGAAGAGAAGTGTAACTAGAGATGACACGCTCACGAGGGCACGGGCCAAAGGTCAGGGAAAATAGCTGAGGTCGTGGAGCTGTAGCGGAGCCAGTCTAGGACCCAGGCCTCCCTGCCGTACGAGGCAAAGAGGTGATCCATATGCCGCCATCCGTAGACTGTGGAGGGCTGGGGCCCTGGATGCCCGGATTTGGGCCTTGTCTACCGAGAAGTGACGCACATGCAGTGTGCCACCGGAGGCTGTGGAGCAGCAGAGGGCAAAATCTTGAAAATGGGGCCTTCCGTTGACTTTGCCTGTGCTCTCCTTTGGCTGAGTGACATCGTGTGTTTCCTAGCAGGTGAAGGCATTCGTGGAGAGAGGCGGTTTCCATGCGTGCAGGCAAAGTGTGTGCTGAGATGATGAGTTGCTGGAGACCAGGGTGGACTCCTCAGACCCAGAATAGGCCTCTGGCAGGTATGTGTCAATGTTTTCTGTCCATGGTACTCAGCCGGCTATTTGCATAGAATGTTATCAGCGGGATTAGTATTCTCCAGAGAGGCTGCCACATGTCAGCAAGCTTCACCTGGCCAGGTCCGCCCGTGATGTAGCTCCCCAATCAATGGCTACTCTCTAGACCTTCCAGATAGACGAGCAGATCTTCTCTGCCCATGGGCAACCAGTAGAGCCAGAGGCCTTCCCCCTTTGCTCTTTTGTCTCTAGGCACTCTGTCAGGCACTCCAAGCTATGAATTGACTCAGGGGGAGAAGGAAAGAGATTTCAGAGAATGAAAACATCCCGAGAGAGACCGAGAGAGGGATGCAAGAGATGCTGAGTGGAGATGCCTTGCGTACTGATATCCTCAGGAAAGTGGGAAAGAGGTATCTGGACTGCTCTGCCACTGCCCTGAAGCAGTCCGCACCAGGGGCTCCCTTGTGCCTGCGTAGCCTTTCCCAGGGTGTGCTCCAACGCTGTGGCCACTAGGTGTCATAGGTCACAGTGGAGGGCCCTGTGTCATCTGCCTGGCGGGCCGGATCTCTGCCATTGGCTGAGTCTTGTCACCAGGCCCATCACAAGCTCCACCCACTCTTGCGGTGGGGGGACTGTCTCTATGGTGATGGCAAAGAATCCTCAGCCCCGCCCACCTGGCCTTGACTTCACCTACCTGGCCCGCTGACCCTCACTCAGACCTCTGTGTTGATAAAAATGAATGTCCACCAGTGCCTAGGTGTCAGCATCTGGGATAAAGGATTGGGGACCTTGCCTGGGGCAGAAGGCAGCCTAGGTCAGCGGGTACCTGGAAGTCTAGTGACTTGGGACACTGCTGCCAGTGACAAATGGTGACTCCCACACTCACATATCCCCTGGTGGCAGAATGATAGTGGTGGGTGGAGAAACATGGCTCCGGAGCACACGTTCAATGGGGCACCAGCCAAAGCAAAGGCCAGGGCCAGCAGTGGACGTCGTGGAGCTGAATGGCGAGCCAGTGAAGGGCCCAAGGATCCCTCCTGTATGTGGCAAACAGGTCATCCGTGTCCCCATGTCCATAAACCATTGGTCTGCTGGGGCCCAGGCTGCCAGGATTTCGGCCTTGCCTTCGGAGCCCGGCCACATACGCGGCCTTGCACTGGAGGCGGGAACATGTAGACAGCAAAAATGTGGAGAATGGCAGTGTTTCCTCGATTTCCCTGGCATTGGCCTTTTTGAGCAGCTTGCTTTTATTCCTGGTGGGATAGGGTCCTGACGGAGAAAGGCAGGATTCTGTGTGCAGGAAGGGTGTGTGCTGAGAGGGTGACGAAGTTGAGACCATGTTGGGATCTTTAGTCCCAGGAAAGGTCCCTGGTGGGTGTGGGTCAATGTTCTCTACCCATCCCCCTTGGCGGGCAGAGGTTTTTGCCATACAAAGCAGCAGCGGAATTATTCGTGGCCAGAGAGGTTGCATCTGCCCACAAGCTCCACCTGGCCAGGGTCCGCCTCTACTGTATTGCGCATGTCAATCAACAGAAGCTAAGACCTTCCAGAGAGACTACCTGCTGTTCTCTACCCACTGGGAAGCGGTCCAGCCAGAAGCCTCCCCCGTTTCATCTCCAGGCTCTCTCTCAGGCCCCTCATACTTGTGATGTGTCTCAGGGGTAGAATGAAGAGATTCCTCTGAATGAACACATCCAGAGAGGCCACAGATGCAGAGGAAGGGCGCCTTGCCTACTGATATCCTAGCGTAGGTGAAAAAGAGGTACCTGCCTACTGTCCCAGTGTGTCGAAGGTGTTCACATCAGGGGTTGCCTACTGTGAAGTTATTCCCTGGGTGCCCTCGATTTTGTGGCCAAAGACGCAAGGGGCCATTGCTTGTCCATGAGTAAAATGGAGGACTCTGTGGAACTGGCCGGATAGGCTGGACCTCTCCTATTGGCTCAGTGTTTGTGACTCGTCCCCGTCAGAAGTTCCGCCCAGCCTTTCGGTGGTGTCTCCATGGTGATTGGGAAAGAAGCCTTAGCCCCCGCACTCAGCCTTCCTCTAGCCTACCTAGCCTCTTTACCCTCATCTAGACCGCTGTGTGGATGAAAGAAAGGATGTCGGCCAGTGAGCACGTGTCCTGATTTCCTTGGAAGGATTAGGCTCCTTGCCTGGGCAGAAGACAGCCAAGGTCAGCCTGAGCCTAGACACCTAGTGACCTGTGACGCTGCAGCCAGTGATAGATGTTGACTTCCACGCTCAGGTATCCGCAGGTGGCGCGACAGTGTGGTCGGAAGAGAAGTGTAACTAGAGATGACACGCTCACGAGGGCACGGGCCAAAGGTCAGGGAAAATAGCTGAGGTCGTGGAGCTGTAGCGGAGCCAGTCTAGGACCCAGGCCTCCCTGCCGTACGAGGCAAAGAGGTGATCCATATGCCGCCATCCGTAGACTGTGGAGGGCTGGGGCCCTGGATGCCCGGATTTGGGCCTTGTCTACCGAGAAGTGACGCACATGCAGTGTGCCACCGGAGGCTGTGGAGCAGCAGAGGGCAAAATCTTGAAAATGGGGCCTTCCGTTGACTTTGCCTGTGCTCTCCTTTGGCTGAGTGACATCGTGTGTTTCCTAGCAGGTGAAGGCATTCGTGGAGAGAGGCGGTTTCCATGCGTGCAGGCAAAGTGTGTGCTGAGATGATGAGTTGCTGGAGACCAGGGTGGACTCCTCAGACCCAGAATAGGCCTCTGGCAGGTATGTGTCATTGTTTTCTGTCCATGGTACTCAGCCGGCTATTTGCATAGAATGTTATCAGCGGGATTAGTATTCTCCAGAGAGGCTGCCACATGTCAGCAAGCTTCACCTGGCCAGGTCCGCCCGTGATGTAGCTCCCCAATCAATGGCTACTCTCTAGACCTTCCAGATAGACGAGCAGATCTTCTCTGCCCATGGGCAACCAGTAGAGCCAGAGGCCTTCCCCCTTTGCTCTTTTGTCTCTAGGCACTCTGTCAGGCACTCCAAGCTATGAATTGACTCAGGGGGAGAAGGAAAGAGATTTCAGAGAATGAAAACATCCCGAGAGAGACCGAGAGAGGGATGCAAGAGATGCTGAGTGGAGATGCCTTGCGTACTGATATCCTCAGGAAAGTGGGAAAGAGGTATCTGGACTGCTCTGCCACTGCCCTGAAGCAGTCCGCACCAGGGGCTCCCTTGTGCCTGCGTAGCCTTTCCCAGGGTGTGCTCCAACGCTGTGGCCACTAGGTGTCATAGGTCACAGTGGAGGGCCCTGTGTCATCTGCCTGGCGGGCCGGATCTCTGCCATTGGCTGAGTCTTGTCACCAGGCCCATCACAAGCTCCACCCACTCTTGCGGTGGGGGGACTGTCTCTATGGTGATGGCAAAGAATCCTCAGCCCCGCCCACCTGGCCTTGACTTCACCTACCTGGCCCGCTGACCCTCACTCAGACCTCTGTGTTGATAAAAATGAATGTCCACCAGTGCCTAGGTGTCAGCATCTGGGATAAAGGATTGGGGACCTTGCCTGGGGCAGAAGGCAGCCTAGGTCAGCGGGTACCTGGAAGTCTAGTGACTTGGGACACTGCTGCCAGTGACAAATGGTGACTCCCACACTCACATATCCCCTGGTGGCAGAATGATAGTGGTGGGTGGAGAAACATGGCTCGGGAGCACACGTTCAATGGGGCACCAGCCAAAGCAAAGGCCAGGGCCAGCAGTGGACGTCGTGGAGCTGAATGGCGAGCCAGTGAAGGGCCCAAGGATCCCTCCTGTATGTGGCAAACAGGTCATCCGTGTCCCCATGTCCATAAACCATTGGTCTGCTGGGGCCCAGGCTGCCAGGATTTCGGCCTTGCCTTCGGAGCCCGGCCACATACGCGGCCTTGCACTGGAGGCGGGGACATGTAGACAGCAAAAATGTGGAGAATGGCAGTGTTTCCTCGATTTCCCTGGCATTGGCCTTTTTGAGCAGCTTGCTTTTTTTCCTGGTGGGATAGGGTCCTGACGGAGAAAGGCAGGATTCTGTGTGCAGGAAGGGTGTGTGCTGAGAGGGTGACGACGTTGAGACCATGTTGGGATCTTTAGTCCCAGGAAAGGTCCCTGGTGGGTGTGGGTCAATGTTCTCTACCCATCCCCCTTGGCGGGCAGAGGTTTTTGCCATACAAAGCAGCAGCGGAATTATTCGTGGCCAGAGAGGTTGCATCTGCCCACAAGCTCCACCTGGCCAGGGTCCGCCCCTACTGTATTGCGCATGTCAATCAACAGAAGCTAAGACCTTCCAGAGAGACTACCTGCTGTTCTCTACCCACTGGGAAGCGGTCCAGCCAGAAGCCTCCCCCGTTTCATCTCCAGGCTCTCTCTCAGGCCCCTCATACTTGTGATGTGTCTCAGGGGTAGAATGAAGAGATTCCTCTGAATGAACACATCCAGAGAGGCCACAGATGCAGAGGAAGGGCGCCTTGCCTACTGATATCCTAGCGTAGGTGGAAAAGAGGTACCTGCCTACTGTCCCAGTGTGTCGAAGGTGTTCACATCAGGGGTTGCCTACTGTGAAGTTATTCCCTGGGTGCCCTCGATTTTGTGGCCAAAGACGCAAGGGGCCATTGCTTGTCCATGAGTAAAATGGAGGACTCTGTGGAACTGGCCGGATAGGCTGGACCTCTCCTATTGGCTCAGTGTTTGTGACTCGTCCCCGTCAGAAGTTCCGGCCAGCCTTTCGGTGGTGTCTCCATGGTGATTGGGAAAGAAGCCTTAGCCCCCGCACTCAGTCTTCCTCTAGCCTACCTAGCCTCTTTACCCTCATCTAGACCGCTGTGTGGATGAAAGAAAGGATGTCGGCCAGTGAGCACGTGTCCTGATTTCCTTGGAAGGATTAGGCTCCTTGCCTGGGCAGAAGACAGCCAAGGTCAGCCTGAGCCTAGACACCTAGTGACCTGTGAGGCTGCAGCCAGTGATAGATGTTGACTTCCACACTCAGGTATCCGCAGGTGGCGCAACAGTGTGGTCGGAAGAGAAGTGTAACTAGAGATGACACGCTCACGAGGGCACGGGCCAAAGGTCAGGGAAAATAGCTGAGGTCGTGGAGCTGTAGCGGAGCCAGTCTAGGACCCAGGCCTCCCTGCCGTACGAGGCAAAGAGGTGATCCATATGCCGCCATCCGTAGACTGTGGAGGGCTGGGGCCCTGGATGCCCGGATTTGGGCCTTGTCTACCGATAAGTGACGCACATGCAGTGTGCCACCGGAGGCTGTGGAGCAGCAGAGGGCAAAATCTTGAAAATGGGGGCTTCAGTTGACTTTGCCTGTGCTCTCCTTTGGCTGAGTGACATCGTGTGTTTCCTAGCGGGTGAAGGCATTCGTGGAGAGAGGCGGTTTCCACGCGTGCAGGCAAAGTGTGTGCTGAGATGATGAGTTGCTGGAGACCAGGGTGGACTCCTCAGACCCAGAATAGGCCTCTGGCAGGTATGTGTCAAGGTTTTCTGCCCATGGCACTCACCCGGCATTTGCATAGAATGTTATCAGCAGAATTAGTAGTCTCCAGAGAGGCTGCCACATGTCAGCAAGCTTCACGTGGCCAGGGTCCGCCCGTGATGTTGCTCCCCAATCAATCACTACTCTCTAGACCTTCCAGATAGACTACCAGAACTTCTCTGCCCATGGGCAACCAGTAGAGCCAGAGGCCTTCCCCCTTTGCTCTTTGGTCTCTAGGCCCTCTGTCAGGCACTCCAAGCTGTGAAGTGACTCAGGGGGAGAAGGAAAGAGATTTCAGAGAAGGAACACATCCAGAGAGAGACAGAGAGAGAGAGGCAAGAGATGCTGAGTGGGGATGCCTTGCGTACTGATATCCTCAGGAAAGTGGGAAAGAGGTACCTGGCCTGCTCTGCCACTGCCCTGAAGCAGTCCGCACCAGGGGCTCCCTTGTGCCTGCGTAGCCTTTCCCAGGGTGTGCTCCAACCCTGTGGCCACTCGGTGTCATAGGTCACAATGGAGGGCCCTGTGTCATCTGCCTGGCGGGCTGGACCTCTGCCATTGGCTCAGTCTAGTCACCAGGCCCGGTGTAAGCTCCGCCCACTCTTCCGGTCAGGGAAGTCTCTCTATGGTGATGGCAAAGAAGCCTTAATCCCGCCCACCTGGCCTTGACTTCACCTACCCGGCCCGCTGACCCTCGCTCCGACCTCTGTGTTGATAAAAATGAATGTCCGCCAGTGGCCAGGTGTCAGCATGTGGGATAAAGGATTGGGGACCTTGCCTGGGGCAGAAGGCAGCCTAGGTCAGCGGGTACCTGGAAGTCTAGTGACTTGTGACACTGCTGCCAGTGAGAAATGGTGACTCCCACACTCACGTATCCCCTGGTGGCAGAATGATAGTGGCGGGTGGAGAAACATGGCTCCGGAGCACACGTTCAACGGGGCAGCAGCCAAAGCAAAGGCCAGGGCCAGTAGTGGACGTCGTGGAGCTGAATGGCGAGCCAGTGAAGGGCCCAAGGATCCCTCCTGTATGTGGCCAACAGGTCATCCGTGTCCCCACGTCCATAAAGCATTGGACTCCTGGGGCCCAGGCTGCCGGGATTTCGGCCTTGCCTTCGGAGCCCGGCCACTTACGCAGCCTTGCACCCGAGGCGGGGACACGTAGACAGCAAAAATGTGGAAAATGGCAGTGTTCCCTCGATTTCCCTGGCATCGGCCTTTTTGAGCGGCTTGCTTTTTTTCCTGGTAGGATAGGGCCCTGACGGAGAAAGGCAGGATTATGTGTGCAGGAAAGGTGTGTGCTGAGAGGGTGACGACGTTGAGACCGTGTTGGGATCTTTAGTCCCAGGAAAGGCCCCTGGCGGGTGTGGGTCAATGTTCTCTACCCATCCCACTTGGCGGGGGGAGGTTTTCACCATACAAAGCAGCAGCGGAATTATTCGTCGCCGGAGAGGTTGCATCTGCCCACAAGCTCCACCTGGCCGGGGTCCGCCCCTCCCGTATTGCGCATGTCAATCAACAGAAGCTAAGACCTTCCAGAGAGACTACCTGCTATTCTGTCCCCACGGGGAAGCAGTACAGCCAGAAGCCTCCCCCGTTCCATCTCTAGGCTCTCTCTCAGGTCCCTCATACCTGTCATGTGTCTCAGGGGTAGAATGAAGAGATTCCTCTGAATGAACACATCCAGAGAGGCCATAGATGCTGAGGAAGGGCGCCTTGCCTGCTGATATCCTAGCGTAAGTGGAAAAGAGGTACCTGCCTGCTGGCCCAGTGTGTCGAACGTGTCCACATCAGGGGTTGCCGACTGTGAAGTTATTCCCTGGGTGCCCCGGATTTTGTGGCCAAAGACGCAAGGGGCCGTTGTCTGTCCATGAGTAAAATGGAGGGGTCTGCGGAACTGGCCGGTTAGGCTGGACCTCTCCTATTGGCTCAGTGTTTGTGACTCGTCCCCGTCAGAAGTTCCGGCCAGCCTTGCGGTGGCTGTCTCCATGGTGATTGGGAAAGAAGCCTTAGGCCCCGCACTCAGCCTTCACCTGGCCTCCCTGGCCTCTTTACCCTCACGTAGACTGCTGTGTGGATAAAAGAAAGGATGTTGGCCAGTGAGCACGTGTCCTGATTTCCTTGGAAGGATTAGGCTCTTTGCCTGGGCAGAAGACAGCCAAGGTCAGCCTGAGCCTAGACACCTAGTGACCTGTGACACTGCAGCCAGTGATAGATGTTCATTTTCATGCTCAGGTATCCGCAGGTGGCGGATTCAGAGTGGTCGGAGAAGAATTGTAACTCGGGATCACACACTCACGAGGGCACGGGCCAAAGGTCAGGGAAAATAGCTGAGGTCGTGGAGCTCTAGCGGAGACAGTGTAGGGCCCGGGCCTCCCTCCCGTACGTGGCAAAGAGGTGATCCATATGCCGCCATGCGCAGACTCTGGACGGCTGGGGCCCTGGATGCCCGGATCTCGGCCTCGTCTACCGAGAAGTGACGCACATGCAGTGTGCCACCGGAGGCTGTGGAGCAGCAGAAGGCAAAATCTTGAAAATGGGGGCTTCAGTTGACTTTGCCTGTGCTCTCCTTTGGCTGAGTGACATCGTGTGTTTCCTAGCGGGTGAAGGCATTCGTGGAGAGAGGCGGTTTCCACGCGTGCAGGCAAAGTGTGTGCTGAGATGATGAGTTGCTGGAGACCAGGGTGGACTCCTCAGACCCAGAATAGGCCTCTGGCAGGTATGTGTCAAGGTTTTCTGCCCATGGCACTCACCCGGGTATTTGCATAGAATGTTATCAGCAGAATTAGTAGTCTCCAGAGAGGCTGCCACATGTCAGCAAGCTTCACGTGGCCAGGGTCCGCCCGTGATGTTGCTCCCCAATCAATCACTACTCTCTAGACCTTCCAGATAGACTACCAGAACTTCTCTGCCCATGGGCAACCAGTAGAGCCAGAGGCCTTCCCCCTTTGCTCTTTGGTCTCTAGGCCCTCTGTCAGGCACTCCAAGCTGTGAAGTGACTCAGGGGGAGAAGGAAAGAGATTTCAGAGAAGGAACACATCCAGAGAGAGACAGAGAGAGAGAGGCAAGAGATGCTGAGTGGGGATGCCTTGCGTACTGATATCCTCAGGAAAGTGGGAAAGAGGTACCTGGCCTGCTCTGCCACTGCCCTGAAGCAGTCCGCACCAGGGGCTCCCTTGTGCCTGCGTAGCCTTTCCCAGGGTGTGCTCCAACCCTGTGGCCACTCGGTGTCATAGGTCACAATGGAGGGCCCTGTGTCATCCGCCTGGCGGGCTGGACCTCTGCCATTGGCTCAGTCTAGTCACCAGGCCCGGTGTAAGCTCCGCCCACTCTTCCGGTCAGGGAAGTCTCTCTATGGTGATGGCAAAGAAGCCTTAATCCCGCCCACCTGGCCTTGACTTCACCTACCCGGCCCGCTGACCCTCGCTCCGACCTCTGTGTTGATAAAAATGAATGTCCGCCAGTGGCCAGGTGTCAGCATGTGGGATAAAGGATTGGGGACCTTGCCTGGGGCAGAAGGCAGCCTAGGTCAGCGGGTACCTGGAAGTCTAGTGACTTGTGACACTGCTGCCAGTGAGAAATGGTGACTCCCACACTCACGTATCCCCTGGTGGCAGAATGATAGTGGCGGGTGGAGAAACATGGCTCCGGAGCACACGTTCAACGGGGCAGCAGCCAAAGCAAAGGCCAGGGCCAGTAGTGGACGTCGTGGAGCTGAATGGCGAGCCAGTGAAGGGCCCAAGGATCCCTCCTGTATGTGGCCAACAGGTCATCCGTGTCCCCACGTCCATAAAGCATTGGACTCCTGGGGCCCAGGCTGCCGGGATTTCGGCCTTGCCTTCGGAGCCCGGCCACTTACGCAGCCTTGCACCCGAGGCGGGGACACGTAGACAGCAAAAATGTGGAAAATGGCAGTGTTCCCTCGATTTCCCTGGCATCGGCCTTTTTGAGCGGCTTGCTTATTTTCCTGGTAGGATAGGGCCCTGACGGAGAAAGGCAGGATTATGTGTGCAGGAAAGGTGTGTGCTGAGAGGGTGACGACGTTGAGACCGTGTTGGGATCTTTAGTCCCAGGAAAGGCCCCTGGCGGGTGTGGGTCAATGTTCTCTACCCATCCCACTTGGCGGGGGGAGGTTTTCACCATACAAAGCAGCAGCGGAATTATTCGTCGCCGGAGAGGTTGCATCTGCCCACAAGCTCCACCTGGCCGGGGTCCGCCCCTCCCGTATTGCGCATGTCAATCAACAGAAGCTAAGACCTTCCAGAGAGACTACCTGCTATTCTGTCCCCACGGGGAAGCAGTACAGCCAGAAGCCTCCCCCGTTCCATCTCTAGGCTCTCTCTCAGGTCCCTCATACCTGTCATGTGTCTCAGGGGTAGAATGAAGAGATTCCTCTGAATGAACACATCCAGAGAGGCCATAGATGCTGAGGAAGGGCGCCTTGCCTGCTGATATCCTAGCGTAAGTGGAAAAGAGGTACCTGCCTGCTGGCCCAGTGTGTCGAACGTGTCCACATCAGGGGTTGCCGACTGTGAAGTTATTCCCTGGGTGCCCCGGATTTTGTGGCCAAAGACGCAAGGGGCCGTTGTCTGTCCATGAGTAAAATGGAGGGGTCTGCGGAACTGGCCGGTTAGGCTGGACCTCTCCTATTGGCTCAGTGTTTGTGACTCGTCCCCGTCAGAAGTTCCGGCCAGCCTTGCGGTGGCTGTCTCCATGGTGATTGGGAAAGAAGCCTTAGGCCCCGCACTCAGCCTTCACCTGGCCTCCCTGGCCTCTTTACCCTCACGTAGACTGCTGTGTGGATAAAAGAAAGGATGTTGGCCAGTGAGCACGTGTCCTGATTTCCTTGGAAGGATTAGGCTCTTTGCCTGGGCAGAAGACAGCCAAGGTCAGCCTGAGCCTAGACACCTAGTGACCTGTGACACTGCAGCCAGTGATAGATGTTCATTTTCATGCTCAGGTATCCGCAGGTGGCGGATTCAGAGTGGTCGGAGAAGAATTGTAACTCGGGATCACACACTCACGAGGGCACGGGCCAAAGGTCAGGGAAAATAGCTGAGGTCGTGGAGCTCTAGCGGAGACAGTGTAGGGCCCGGGCCTCCCTCCCGTACGTGGCAAAGAGGTGATCCATATGCCGCCATGCGCAGACTCTGGACGGCTGGGGCCCTGGATGCCCGGATCTCGGCCTCGTCTACCGAGAAGTGACGCACATGCAGTGTGCCACCGGAGGCTGTGGAGCAGCAGAAGGCAAAATCTTGAAAATGGGGGCTTCAGTTGACTTTGCCTGTGCTCTCCTTTGGCTGAGTGACATCGTGTGTTTCCTAGCGGGTGAAGGCATTCGTGGAGAGAGGCGGTTTCCACGCGTGCAGGCAAAGTGTGTGCTGAGATGATGAGTTGCTGGAGACCAGGGTGGACTCCTCAGACCCAGAATAGGCCTCTGGCAGGTATGTGTCAAGGTTTTCTGCCCATGGCACTCACCCGGGTATTTGCATAGAATGTTATCAGCAGAATTAGTAGTCTCCAGAGAGGCTGCCACATGTCAGCAAGCTTCACGTGGCCAGGGTCCGCCCGTGATGTTGCTCCCCAATCAATCACTACTCTCTAGACCTTCCAGATAGACTACCAGAACTTCTCTGCCCATGGGCAACCAGTAGAGCCAGAGGCCTTCCCCCTTTGCTCTTTGGTCTCTAGGCCCTCTGTCAGGCACTCCAAGCTGTGAAGTGACTCAGGGGGAGAAGGAAAGAGATTTCAGAGAAGGAACACATCCAGAGAGAGACAGAGAGAGAGAGGCAAGAGATGCTGAGTGGGGATGCCTTGCGTACTGATATCCTCAGGAAAGTGGGAAAGAGGTACCTGGCCTGCTCTGCCACTGCCCTGAAGCAGTCCGCACCAGGGGCTCCCTTGTGCCTGCGTAGCCTTTCCCAGGGTGTGCTCCAACCCTGTGGCCACTCGGTGTCATAGGTCACAATGGAGGGCCCTGTGTCATCTGCCTGGCGGGCTGGACCTCTGCCATTGGCTCAGTCTAGTCACCAGGCCCGGTGTAAGCTCCGCCCACTCTTCCGGTCAGGGAAGTCTCTCTATGGTGATGGCAAAGAAGCCTTAATCCCGCCCACCTGGCCTTGACTTCACCTACCCGGCCCGCTGACCCTCGCTCCGACCTCTGTGTTGATAAAAATGAATGTCCGCCAGTGGCCAGGTGTCAGCATGTGGGATAAAGGATTGGGGACCTTGCCTGGGGCAGAAGGCAGCCTAGGTCAGCGGGTACCTGGAAGTCTAGTGACTTGTGACACTGCTGCCAGTGAGAAATGGTGACTCCCACACTCACGTATCCCCTGGTGGCAGAATGATAGTGGCGGGTGGAGAAACATGGCTCCGGAGCACACGTTCAACGGGGCAGCAGCCAAAGCAAAGGCCAGGGCCAGTAGTGGACGTCGTGGAGCTGAATGGCGAGCCAGTGAAGGGCCCAAGGATCCCTCCTGTATGTGGCCAACAGGTCATCCGTGTCCCCACGTCCATAAAGCATTGGACTCCTGGGGCCCAGGCTGCCGGGATTTCGGCCTTGCCTTCGGAGCCCGGCCACTTACGCAGCCTTGCACCCGAGGCGGGGACACGTAGACAGCAAAAATGTGGAAAATGGCAGTGTTCCCTCGATTTCCCTGGCATCGGCCTTTTTGAGCGGCTTGCTTTTTTTCCTGGTAGGATAGGGCCCTGACGGAGAAAGGCAGGATTATGTGTGCAGGAAAGGTGTGTGCTGAGAGGGTGACGACGTTGAGACCGTGTTGGGATCTTTAGTCCCAGGAAAGGCCCCTGGCGGGTGTGGGTCAATGTTCTCTACCCATCCCACTTGGCGGGGGGAGGTTTTCACCATACAAAGCAGCAGCGGAATTATTCGTCGCCGGAGAGGTTGCATCTGCCCACAAGCTCCACCTGGCCGGGGTCCGCCCCTCCCGTATTGCGCATGTCAATCAACAGAAGCTAAGACCTTCCAGAGAGACTACCTGCTATTCTGTCCCCACGGGGAAGCAGTACAGCCAGAAGCCTCCCCCGTTCCATCTCTAGGCTCTCTCTCAGGTCCCTCATACCTGTCATGTGTCTCAGGGGTAGAATGAAGAGATTCCTCTGAATGAACACATCCAGAGAGGCCATAGATGCTGAGGAAGGGCGCCTTGCCTGCTGATATCCTAGCGTAAGTGGAAAAGAGGTACCTGCCTGCTGGCCCAGTGTGTCGAACGTGTCCACATCAGGGGTTGCCGACTGTGAAGTTATTCCCTGGGTGCCCCGGATTTTGTGGCCAAAGACGCAAGGGGCCGTTGTCTGTCCATGAGTAAAATGGAGGGGTCTGCGGAACTGGCCGGTTAGGCTGGACCTCTCCTATTGGCTCAGTGTTTGTGACTCGTCCCCGTCAGAAGTTCCGGCCAGCCTTGCGGTGGCTGTCTCCATGGTGATTGGGAAAGAAGCCTTAGGCCCCGCACTCAGCCTTCACCTGGCCTCCCTGGCCTCTTTACCCTCACGTAGACTGCTGTGTGGATAAAAGAAAGGATGTTGGCCAGTGAGCACGTGTCCTGATTTCCTTGGAAGGATTAGGCTCTTTGCCTGGGCAGAAGACAGCCAAGGTCAGCCTGAGCCTAGACACCTAGTGACCTGTGACACTGCAGCCAGTGATAGATGTTCATTTTCATGCTCAGGTATCCGCAGGTGGCGGATTCAGAGTGGTCGGAGAAGAATTGTAACTCGGGATCACACACTCACGAGGGCACGGGCCAAAGGTCAGGGAAAATAGCTGAGGTCGTGGAGCTCTAGCGGAGACAGTGTAGGGCCCGGGCCTCCCTCCCGTACGTGGCAAAGAGGTGATCCATATGCCGCCATGCGCAGACTCTGGACGGCTGGGGCCCTGGATGCCCGGATCTCGGCCTCGTCTACCGAGAAGTGACGCACATGCAGTGTGCCACCGGAGGCTGTGGAGCAGCAGAAGGCAAAATCTTGAAAATGGGGGCTTCAGTTGACTTTGCCTGTGCTCTCCTTTGGCTGAGTGACATCGTGTGTTTCCTAGCGGGTGAAGGCATTCGTGGAGAGAGGCGGTTTCCACGCGTGCAGGCAAAGTGTGTGCTGAGATGATGAGTTGCTGGAGACCAGGGTGGACTCCTCAGACCCAGAATAGGCCTCTGGCAGGTATGTGTCAAGGTTTTCTGCCCATGGCACTCACCCGGGTATTTGCATAGAATGTTATCAGCAGAATTAGTAGTCTCCAGAGAGGCTGCCACATGTCAGCAAGCTTCACGTGGCCAGGGTCCGCCCGTGATGTTGCTCCCCAATCAATCACTACTCTCTAGACCTTCCAGATAGACTACCAGAACTTCTCTGCCCATGGGCAACCAGTAGAGCCAGAGGCCTTCCCCCTTTGCTCTTTGGTCTCTAGGCCCTCTGTCAGGCACTCCAAGCTGTGAAGTGACTCAGGGGGAGAAGGAAAGAGATTTCAGAGAAGGAACACATCCAGAGAGAGACAGAGAGAGAGAGGCAAGAGATGCTGAGTGGGGATGCCTTGCGTACTGATATCCTCAGGAAAGTGGGAAAGAGGTACCTGGCCTGCTCTGCCACTGCCCTGAAGCAGTCCGCACCAGGGGCTCCCTTGTGCCTGCGTAGCCTTTCCCAGGGTGTGCTCCAACCCTGTGGCCACTCGGTGTCATAGGTCACAATGGAGGGCCCTGTGTCATCTGCCTGGCGGGCTGGACCTCTGCCATTGGCTCAGTCTAGTCACCAGGCCCGGTGTAAGCTCCGCCCACTCTTCCGGTCAGGGAAGTCTCTCTATGGTGATGGCAAAGAAGCCTTAATCCCGCCCACCTGGCCTTGACTTCACCTACCCGGCCCGCTGACCCTCGCTCCGACCTCTGTGTTGATAAAAATGAATGTCCGCCAGTGGCCAGGTGTCAGCATGTGGGATAAAGGATTGGGGACCTTGCCTGGGGCAGAAGGCAGCCTAGGTCAGCGGGTACCTGGAAGTCTAGTGACTTGTGACACTGCTGCCAGTGAGAAATGGTGACTCCCACACTCACGTATCCCCTGGTGGCAGAATGATAGTGGCGGGTGGAGAAACATGGCTCCGGAGCACACGTTCAACGGGGCAGCAGCCAAAGCAAAGGCCAGGGCCAGTAGTGGACGTCGTGGAGCTGAATGGCGAGCCAGTGAAGGGCCCAAGGATCCCTCCTGTATGTGGCCAACAGGTCATCCGTGTCCCCACGTCCATAAAGCATTGGACTCCTGGGGCCCAGGCTGCCGGGATTTCGGCCTTGCCTTCGGAGCCCGGCCACTTACGCAGCCTTGCACCCGAGGCGGGGACACGTAGACAGCAAAAATGTGGAAAATGGCAGTGTTCCCTCGATTTCCCTGGCATCGGCCTTTTTGAGCGGCTTGCTTTTTTTCCTGGTAGGATAGGGCCCTGACGGAGAAAGGCAGGATTATGTGTGCAGGAAAGGTGTGTGCTGAGAGGGTGACGACGTTGAGACCGTGTTGGGATCTTTAGTCCCAGGAAAGGCCCCTGGCGGGTGTGGGTCAATGTTCTCTACCCATCCCACTTGGCGGGGGGAGGTTTTCACCATACAAAGCAGCAGCGGAATTATTCGTCGCCGGAGAGGTTGCATCTGCCCACAAGCTCCACCTGGCCGGGGTCCGCCCCTCCCGTATTGCGCATGTCAATCAACAGAAGCTAAGACCTTCCAGAGAGACTACCTGCTATTCTGTCCCCACGGGGAAGCAGTACAGCCAGAAGCCTCCCCCGTTCCATCTCTAGGCTCTCTCTCAGGTCCCTCATACCTGTCATGTGTCTCAGGGGTAGAATGAAGAGATTCCTCTGAATGAACACATCCAGAGAGGCCATAGATGCTGAGGAAGGGCGCCTTGCCTGCTGATATCCTAGCGTAAGTGGAAAAGAGGTACCTGCCTGCTGGCCCAGTGTGTCGAACGTGTCCACATCAGGGGTTGCCGACTGTGAAGTTATTCCCTGGGTGCCCCGGATTTTGTGGCCAAAGACGCAAGGGGCCGTTGTCTGTCCATGAGTAAAATGGAGGGGTCTGCGGAACTGGCCGGTTAGGCTGGACCTCTCCTATTGGCTCAGTGTTTGTGACTCGTCCCCGTCAGAAGTTCCGGCCAGCCTTGCGGTGGCTGTCTCCATGGTGATTGGGAAAGAAGCCTTAGGCCCCGCACTCAGCCTTCACCTGGCCTCCCTGGCCTCTTTACCCTCACGTAGACTGCTGTGTGGATAAAAGAAAGGATGTTGGCCAGTGAGCACGTGTCCTGATTTCCTTGGAAGGATTAGGCTCTTTGCCTGGGCAGAAGACAGCCAAGGTCAGCCTGAGCCTAGACACCTAGTGACCTGTGACACTGCAGCCAGTGATAGATGTTCATTTTCATGCTCAGGTATCCGCAGGTGGCGGATTCAGAGTGGTCGGAGAAGAATTGTAACTCGGGATCACACACTCACGAGGGCACGGGCCAAAGGTCAGGGAAAATAGCTGAGGTCGTGGAGCTCTAGCGGAGACAGTGTAGGGCCCGGGCCTCCCTCCCGTACGTGGCAAAGAGGTGATCCATATGCCGCCATGCGCAGACTCTGGACGGCTGGGGCCCTGGATGCCCGGATCTCGGCCTCGTCTACCGAGAAGTGACGCACATGCAGTGTGCCACCGGAGGCTGTGGAGCAGCAGAAGGCAAAATCTTGAAAATGGGGGCTTCAGTTGACTTTGCCTGTGCTCTCCTTTGGCTGAGTGACATCGTGTGTTTCCTAGCGGGTGAAGGCATTCGTGGAGAGAGGCGGTTTCCACGCGTGCAGGCAAAGTGTGTGCTGAGATGATGAGTTGCTGGAGACCAGGGTGGACTCCTCAGACCCAGAATAGGCCTCTGGCAGGTATGTGTCAAGGTTTTCTGCCCATGGCACTCACCCGGGTATTTGCATAGAATGTTATCAGCAGAATTAGTAGTCTCCAGAGAGGCTGCCACATGTCAGCAAGCTTCACGTGGCCAGGGTCCGCCCGTGATGTTGCTCCCCAATCAATCACTACTCTCTAGACCTTCCAGATAGACTACCAGAACTTCTCTGCCCATGGGCAACCAGTAGAGCCAGAGGCCTTCCCCCTTTGCTCTTTGGTCTCTAGGCCCTCTGTCAGGCACTCCAAGCTGTGAAGTGACTCAGGGGGAGAAGGAAAGAGATTTCAGAGAAGGAACACATCCAGAGAGAGACAGAGAGAGAGAGGCAAGAGATGCTGAGTGGGGATGCCTTGCGTACTGATATCCTCAGGAAAGTGGGAAAGAGGTACCTGGCCTGCTCTGCCACTGCCCTGAAGCAGTCCGCACCAGGGGCTCCCTTGTGCCTGCGTAGCCTTTCCCAGGGTGTGCTCCAACCCTGTGGCCACTCGGTGTCATAGGTCACAATGGAGGGCCCTGTGTCATCTGCCTGGCGGGCTGGACCTCTGCCATTGGCTCAGTCTAGTCACCAGGCCCGGTGTAAGCTCCGCCCACTCTTCCGGTCAGGGAAGTCTCTCTATGGTGATGGCAAAGAAGCCTTAATCCCGCCCACCTGGCCTTGACTTCACCTACCCGGCCCGCTGACCCTCGCTCCGACCTCTGTGTTGATAAAAATGAATGTCCGCCAGTGGCCAGGTGTCAGCATGTGGGATAAAGGATTGGGGACCTTGCCTGGGGCAGAAGGCAGCCTAGGTCAGCGGGTACCTGGAAGTCTAGTGACTTGTGACACTGCTGCCAGTGAGAAATGGTGACTCCCACACTCACGTATCCCCTGGTGGCAGAATGATAGTGGCGGGTGGAGAAACATGGCTCCGGAGCACACGTTCAACGGGGCAGCAGCCAAAGCAAAGGCCAGGGCCAGTAGTGGACGTCGTGGAGCTGAATGGCGAGCCAGTGAAGGGCCCAAGGATCCCTCCTGTATGTGGCCAACAGGTCATCCGTGTCCCCACGTCCATAAAGCATTGGACTCCTGGGGCCCAGGCTGCCGGGATTTCGGCCTTGCCTTCGGAGCCCGGCCACTTACGCAGCCTTGCACCCGAGGCGGGGACACGTAGACAGCAAAAATGTGGAAAATGGCAGTGTTCCCTCGATTTCCCTGGCATCGGCCTTTTTGAGCGGCTTGCTTTTTTTCCTGGTAGGATAGGGCCCTGACGGAGAAAGGCAGGATTATGTGTGCAGGAAAGGTGTGTGCTGAGAGGGTGACGACGTTGAGACCGTGTTGGGATCTTTAGTCCCAGGAAAGGCCCCTGGCGGGTGTGGGTCAATGTTCTCTACCCATCCCACTTGGCGGGGGGAGGTTTTCACCATACAAAGCAGCAGCGGAATTATTCGTCGCCGGAGAGGTTGCATCTGCCCACAAGCTCCACCTGGCCGGGGTCCGCCCCTCCCGTATTGCGCATGTCAATCAACAGAAGCTAAGACCTTCCAGAGAGACTACCTGCTATTCTGTCCCCACGGGGAAGCAGTACAGCCAGAAGCCTCCCCCGTTCCATCTCTAGGCTCTCTCTCAGGTCCCTCATACCTGTCATGTGTCTCAGGGGTAGAATGAAGAGATTCCTCTGAATGAACACATCCAGAGAGGCCATAGATGCTGAGGAAGGGCGCCTTGCCTGCTGATATCCTAGCGTAAGTGGAAAAGAGGTACCTGCCTGCTGGCCCAGTGTGTCGAACGTGTCCACATCAGGGGTTGCCGACTGTGAAGTTATTCCCTGGGTGCCCCGGATTTTGTGGCCAAAGACGCAAGGGGCCGTTGTCTGTCCATGAGTAAAATGGAGGGGTCTGCGGAACTGGCCGGTTAGGCTGGACCTCTCCTATTGGCTCAGTGTTTGTGACTCGTCCCCGTCAGAAGTTCCGGCCAGCCTTGCGGTGGCTGTCTCCATGGTGATTGGGAAAGAAGCCTTAGGCCCCGCACTCAGCCTTCACCTGGCCTCCCTGGCCTCTTTACCCTCACGTAGACTGCTGTGTGGATAAAAGAAAGGATGTTGGCCAGTGAGCACGTGTCCTGATTTCCTTGGAAGGATTAGGCTCTTTGCCTGGGCAGAAGACAGCCAAGGTCAGCCTGAGCCTAGACACCTAGTGACCTGTGACACTGCAGCCAGTGATAGATGTTCATTTTCATGCTCAGGTATCCGCAGGTGGCGGATTCAGAGTGGTCGGAGAAGAATTGTAACTCGGGATCACACACTCACGAGGGCACGGGCCAAAGGTCAGGGAAAATAGCTGAGGTCGTGGAGCTCTAGCGGAGACAGTGTAGGGCCCGGGCCTCCCTCCCGTACGTGGCAAAGAGGTGATCCATATGCCGCCATGCGCAGACTCTGGACGGCTGGGGCCCTGGATGCCCGGATCTCGGCCTCGTCTACCGAGAAGTGACGCACATGCAGTGTGCCACCGGAGGCTGTGGAGCAGCAGAAGGCAAAATCTTGAAAATGGGGGCTTCAGTTGACTTTGCCTGTGCTCTCCTTTGGCTGAGTGACATCGTGTGTTTCCTAGCGGGTGAAGGCATTCGTGGAGAGAGGCGGTTTCCACGCGTGCAGGCAAAGTGTGTGCTGAGATGATGAGTTGCTGGAGACCAGGGTGGACTCCTCAGACCCAGAATAGGCCTCTGGCAGGTATGTGTCAAGGTTTTCTGCCCATGGCACTCACCCGGGTATTTGCATAGAATGTTATCAGCAGAATTAGTAGTCTCCAGAGAGGCTGCCACATGTCAGCAAGCTTCACGTGGCCAGGGTCCGCCCGTGATGTTGCTCCCCAATCAATCACTACTCTCTAGACCTTCCAGATAGACTACCAGAACTTCTCTGCCCATGGGCAACCAGTAGAGCCAGAGGCCTTCCCCCTTTGCTCTTTGGTCTCTAGGCCCTCTGTCAGGCACTCCAAGCTGTGAAGTGACTCAGGGGGAGAAGGAAAGAGATTTCAGAGAAGGAACACATCCAGAGAGAGACAGAGAGAGAGAGGCAAGAGATGCTGAGTGGGGATGCCTTGCGTACTGATATCCTCAGGAAAGTGGGAAAGAGGTACCTGGCCTGCTCTGCCACTGCCCTGAAGCAGTCCGCACCAGGGGCTCCCTTGTGCCTGCGTAGCCTTTCCCAGGGTGTGCTCCAACCCTGTGGCCACTCGGTGTCATAGGTCACAATGGAGGGCCCTGTGTCATCTGCCTGGCGGGCTGGACCTCTGCCATTGGCTCAGTCTAGTCACCAGGCCCGGTGTAAGCTCCGCCCACTCTTCCGGTCAGGGAAGTCTCTCTATGGTGATGGCAAAGAAGCCTTAATCCCGCCCACCTGGCCTTGACTTCACCTACCCGGCCCGCTGACCCTCGCTCCGACCTCTGTGTTGATAAAAATGAATGTCCGCCAGTGGCCAGGTGTCAGCATGTGGGATAAAGGATTGGGGACCTTGCCTGGGGCAGAAGGCAGCCTAGGTCAGCGGGTACCTGGAAGTCTAGTGACTTGTGACACTGCTGCCAGTGAGAAATGGTGACTCCCACACTCACGTATCCCCTGGTGGCAGAATGATAGTGGCGGGTGGAGAAACATGGCTCCGGAGCACACGTTCAACGGGGCAGCAGCCAAAGCAAAGGCCAGGGCCAGTAGTGGACGTCGTGGAGCTGAATGGCGAGCCAGTGAAGGGCCCAAGGATCCCTCCTGTATGTGGCCAACAGGTCATCCGTGTCCCCACGTCCATAAAGCATTGGACTCCTGGGGCCCAGGCTGCCGGGATTTCGGCCTTGCCTTCGGAGCCCGGCCACTTACGCAGCCTTGCACCCGAGGCGGGGACACGTAGACAGCAAAAATGTGGAAAATGGCAGTGTTCCCTCGATTTCCCTGGCATCGGCCTTTTTGAGCGGCTTGCTTTTTTTCCTGGTAGGATAGGGCCCTGACGGAGAAAGGCAGGATTATGTGTGCAGGAAAGGTGTGTGCTGAGAGGGTGACGACGTTGAGACCGTGTTGGGATCTTTAGTCCCAGGAAAGGCCCCTGGCGGGTGTGGGTCAATGTTCTCTACCCATCCCACTTGGCGGGGGGAGGTTTTCACCATACAAAGCAGCAGCGGAATTATTCGTCGCCGGAGAGGTTGCATCTGCCCACAAGCTCCACCTGGCCGGGGTCCGCCCCTCCCGTATTGCGCATGTCAATCAACAGAAGCTAAGACCTTCCAGAGAGACTACCTGCTATTCTGTCCCCACGGGGAAGCAGTACAGCCAGAAGCCTCCCCCGTTCCATCTCTAGGCTCTCTCTCAGGTCCCTCATACCTGTCATGTGTCTCAGGGGTAGAATGAAGAGATTCCTCTGAATGAACACATCCAGAGAGGCCATAGATGCTGAGGAAGGGCGCCTTGCCTGCTGATATCCTAGCGTAAGTGGAAAAGAGGTACCTGCCTGCTGGCCCAGTGTGTCGAACGTGTCCACATCAGGGGTTGCCGACTGTGAAGTTATTCCCTGGGTGCCCCGGATTTTGTGGCCAAAGACGCAAGGGGCCGTTGTCTGTCCATGAGTAAAATGGAGGGGTCTGCGGAACTGGCCGGTTAGGCTGGACCTCTCCTATTGGCTCAGTGTTTGTGACTCGTCCCCGTCAGAAGTTCCGGCCAGCCTTGCGGTGGCTGTCTCCATGGTGATTGGGAAAGAAGCCTTAGGCCCCGCACTCAGCCTTCACCTGGCCTCCCTGGCCTCTTTACCCTCACGTAGACTGCTGTGTGGATAAAAGAAAGGATGTTGGCCAGTGAGCACGTGTCCTGATTTCCTTGGAAGGATTAGGCTCTTTGCCTGGGCAGAAGACAGCCAAGGTCAGCCTGAGCCTAGACACCTAGTGACCTGTGACACTGCAGCCAGTGATAGATGTTCATTTTCATGCTCAGGTATCCGCAGGTGGCGGATTCAGAGTGGTCGGAGAAGAATTGTAACTCGGGATCACACACTCACGAGGGCACGGGCCAAAGGTCAGGGAAAATAGCTGAGGTCGTGGAGCTCTAGCGGAGACAGTGTAGGGCCCGGGCCTCCCTCCCGTACGTGGCAAAGAGGTGATCCATATGCCGCCATGCGCAGACTCTGGACGGCTGGGGCCCTGGATGCCCGGATCTCGGCCTCGTCTACCGAGAAGTGACGCACATGCAGTGTGCCACCGGAGGCTGTGGAGCAGCAGAAGGCAAAATCTTGAAAATGGGGGCTTCAGTTGACTTTGCCTGTGCTCTCCTTTGGCTGAGTGACATCGTGTGTTTCCTAGCGGGTGAAGGCATTCGTGGAGAGAGGCGGTTTCCACGCGTGCAGGCAAAGTGTGTGCTGAGATGATGAGTTGCTGGAGACCAGGGTGGACTCCTCAGACCCAGAATAGGCCTCTGGCAGGTATGTGTCAAGGTTTTCTGCCCATGGCACTCACCCGGGTATTTGCATAGAATGTTATCAGCAGAATTAGTAGTCTCCAGAGAGGCTGCCACATGTCAGCAAGCTTCACGTGGCCAGGGTCCGCCCGTGATGTTGCTCCCCAATCAATCACTACTCTCTAGACCTTCCAGATAGACTACCAGAACTTCTCTGCCCATGGGCAACCAGTAGAGCCAGAGGCCTTCCCCCTTTGCTCTTTGGTCTCTAGGCCCTCTGTCAGGCACTCCAAGCTGTGAAGTGACTCAGGGGGAGAAGGAAAGAGATTTCAGAGAAGGAACACATCCAGAGAGAGACAGAGAGAGAGAGGCAAGAGATGCTGAGTGGGGATGCCTTGCGTACTGATATCCTCAGGAAAGTGGGAAAGAGGTACCTGGCCTGCTCTGCCACTGCCCTGAAGCAGTCCGCACCAGGGGCTCCCTTGTGCCTGCGTAGCCTTTCCCAGGGTGTGCTCCAACCCTGTGGCCACTCGGTGTCATAGGTCACAATGGAGGGCCCTGTGTCATCTGCCTGGCGGGCTGGACCTCTGCCATTGGCTCAGTCTAGTCACTAGGCCCGGTGTAAGCTCCGCCCACTCTTCCGGTCAGGGAAGTCTCTCTATGGTGATGGCAAAGAAGCCTTAATCCCGCCCACCTGGCCTTGACTTCACCTACCCGGCCCGCTGACCCTCGCTCCGACCTCTGTGTTGATAAAAATGAATGTCCGCCAGTGGCCAGGTGTCAGCATGTGGGATAAAGGATTGGGGACCTTGCCTGGGGCAGAAGGCAGCCTAGGTCAGCGGGTACCTGGAAGTCTAGTGACTTGTGACACTGCTGCCAGTGAGAAATGGTGACTCCCACACTCACGTATCCCCTGGTGGCAGAATGATAGTGGCGGGTGGAGAAACATGGCTCCGGAGCACACGTTCAACGGGGCAGCAGCCAAAGCAAAGGCCAGGGCCAGTAGTGGACGTCGTGGAGCTGAATGGCGAGCCAGTGAAGGGCCCAAGGATCCCTCCTGTATGTGGCCAACAGGTCATCCGTGTCCCCACGTCCATAAAGCATTGGACTCCTGGGGCCCAGGCTGCCGGGATTTCGGCCTTGCCTTCGGAGCCCGGCCACTTACGCAGCCTTGCACCCGAGGCGGGGACACGTAGACAGCAAAAATGTGGAAAATGGCAGTGTTCCCTCGATTTCCCTGGCATCGGCCTTTTTGAGCGGCTTGCTTTTTTTCCTGGTAGGATAGGGCCCTGACGGAGAAAGGCAGGATTATGTGTGCAGGAAAGGTGTGTGCTGAGAGGGTGATGACGTTGAGACCATGTTGGGATCTTTAGTCCCAGGAAAGGCCCCTGGCGGGTGTGGGTCAATGTTCTCTACCCATCCCACTTGGCGGGGGGAGGTTTTCACCATACAAAGCAGCAGCGGAATTATTCGTCGCCGGAGAGGTTGCATCTGCCCACAAGCTCCACCTGGCCGGGGTCCGCCCCTCCCGTATTGCGCATGTCAATCAACAGAAGCTAAGACCTTCCAGAGAGACTACCTGCTATTCTGTCCCCACGGGGAAGCAGTACAGCCAGAAGCCTCCCCCGTTCCATCTCTAGGCTCTCTCTCAGGTCCCTCATACCTGTCATGTGTCTCAGGGGTAGAATGAAGAGATTCCTCTGAATGAACACATCCAGAGAGGCCATAGATGCTGAGGAAGGGCGCCTTGCCTGCTGATATCCTAGCGTAAGTGGAAAAGAGGTACCTGCCTGCTGGCCCAGTGTGTCGAACGTGTCCACATCAGGGGTTGCCGACTGTGAAGTTATTCCCTGGGTGCCCCGGATTTTGTGGCCAAAGACGCAAGGGGCCGTTGTCTGTCCATGAGTAAAATGGAGGGGTCTGCGGAACTGGCCGGTTAGGCTGGACCTCTCCTATTGGCTCAGTGTTTGTGACTCGTCCCCGTCAGAAGTTCCGGCCAGCCTTGCGGTGGCTGTCTCCATGGTGATTGGGAAAGAAGCCTTAGGCCCCGCACTCAGCCTTCACCTGGCCTCCCTGGCCTCTTTACCCTCACGTAGACTGCTGTGTGGATAAAAGAAAGGATGTTGGCCAGTGAGCACGTGTCCTGATTTCCTTGGAAGGATTAGGCTCTTTGCCTGGGCAGAAGACAGCCAAGGTCAGCCTGAGCCTAGACACCTAGTGACCTGTGACACTGCAGCCAGTGATAGATGTTCATTTTCATGCTCAGGTATCCGCAGGTGGCGGATTCAGAGTGGTCGGAGAAGAATTGTAACTCGGGATCACACACTCACGAGGGCACGGGCCAAAGGTCAGGGAAAATAGCTGAGGTCGTGGAGCTCTAGCGGAGACAGTGTAGGGCCCGGGCCTCCCTCCCGTACGTGGCAAAGAGGTGATCCATATGCCGCCATGCGCAGACTCTGGACGGCTGGGGCCCTGGATGCCCGGATCTCGGCCTCGTCTACCGAGAAGTGACGCACATGCAGTGTGCCACCGGAGGCTGTGGAGCAGCAGAAGGCAAAATCTTGAAAATGGGGGCTTCAGTTGACTTTGCCTGTGCTCTCCTTTGGCTGAGTGACATCGTGTGTTTCCTAGCGGGTGAAGGCATTCGTGGAGAGAGGCGGTTTCCACGCGTGCAGGCAAAGTGTGTGCTGAGATGATGAGTTGCTGGAGACCAGGGTGGACTCCTCAGACCCAGAATAGGCCTCTGGCAGGTATGTGTCAAGGTTTTCTGCCCATGGCACTCACCCGGGTATTTGCATAGAATGTTATCAGCAGAATTAGTAGTCTCCAGAGAGGCTGCCACATGTCAGCAAGCTTCACGTGGCCAGGGTCCGCCCGTGATGTTGCTCCCCAATCAATCACTACTCTCTAGACCTTCCAGATAGACTACCAGAACTTCTCTGCCCATGGGCAACCAGTAGAGCCAGAGGCCTTCCCCCTTTGCTCTTTGGTCTCTAGGCCCTCTGTCAGGCACTCCAAGCTGTGAAGTGACTCAGGGGGAGAAGGAAAGAGATTTCAGAGAAGGAACACATCCAGAGAGAGACAGAGAGAGAGAGGCAAGAGATGCTGAGTGGGGATGCCTTGCGTACTGATATCCTCAGGAAAGTGGGAAAGAGGTACCTGGCCTGCTCTGCCACTGCCCTGAAGCAGTCCGCACCAGGGGCTCCCTTGTGCCTGCGTAGCCTTTCCCAGGGTGTGCTCCAACCCTGTGGCCACTCGGTGTCATAGGTCACAATGGAGGGCCCTGTGTCATCTGCCTGGCGGGCTGGACCTCTGCCATTGGCTCAGTCTAGTCACCAGGCCCGGTGTAAGCTCCGCCCACTCTTCCGGTCAGGGAAGTCTCTCTATGGTGATGGCAAAGAAGCCTTAATCCCGCCCACCTGGCCTTGACTTCACCTACCCGGCCCGCTGACCCTCGCTCCGACCTCTGTGTTGATAAAAATGAATGTCCGCCAGTGGCCAGGTGTCAGCATGTGGGATAAAGGATTGGGGACCTTGCCTGGGGCAGAAGGCAGCCTAGGTCAGCGGGTACCTGGAAGTCTAGTGACTTGTGACACTGCTGCCAGTGAGAAATGGTGACTCCCACACTCACGTATCCCCTGGTGGCAGAATGATAGTGGCGGGTGGAGAAACATGGCTCCGGAGCACACGTTCAACGGGGCAGCAGCCAAAGCAAAGGCCAGGGCCAGTAGTGGACGTCGTGGAGCTGAATGGCGAGCCAGTGAAGGGCCCAAGGATCCCTCCTGTATGTGGCCAACAGGTCATCCGTGTCCCCACGTCCATAAAGCATTGGACTCCTGGGGCCCAGGCTGCCGGGATTTCGGCCTTGCCTTCGGAGCCCGGCCACTTACGCAGCCTTGCACCCGAGGCGGGGACACGTAGACAGCAAAAATGTGGAAAATGGCAGTGTTCCCTCGATTTCCCTGGCATCGGCCTTTTTGAGCGGCTTGCTTTTTTTCCTGGTAGGATAGGGCCCTGACGGAGAAAGGCAGGATTATGTGTGCAGGAAAGGTGTGTGCTGAGAGGGTGACGACGTTGAGACCGTGTTGGGATCTTTAGTCCCAGGAAAGGCCCCTGGCGGGTGTGGGTCAATGTTCTCTACCCATCCCACTTGGCGGGGGGAGGTTTTCACCATACAAAGCAGCAGCGGAATTATTCGTCGCCGGAGAGGTTGCATCTGCCCACAAGCTCCACCTGGCCGGGGTCCGCCCCTCCCGTATTGCGCATGTCAATCAACAGAAGCTAAGACCTTCCAGAGAGACTACCTGCTATTCTGTCCCCACGGGGAAGAAGTACAGCCAGAAGCCTCCCCCGTTCCATCTCTAGGCTCTCTCTCAGGTCCCTCATACCTGTCATGTGTCTCAGGGGTAGAATGAAGAGATTCCTCTGAATGAACACATCCAGAGAGGCCATAGATGCTGAGGAAGGGCGCCTTGCCTGCTGATATCCTAGCGTAAGTGGAAAAGAGGTACCTGCCTGCTGGCCCAGTGTGTCGAACGTGTCCACATCAGGGGTTGCCGACTGTGAAGTTATTCCCTGGGTGCCCCGGATTTTGTGGCCAAAGACGCAAGGGGCCGTTGTCTGTCCATGAGTAAAATGGAGGGGTCTGCGGAACTGGCCGGTTAGGCTGGACCTCTCCTATTGGCTCAGTGTTTGTGACTCGTCCCCGTCAGAAGTTCCGGCCAGCCTTGCGGTGGCTGTCTCCATGGTGATTGGGAAAGAAGCCTTAGGCCCCGCACTCAGCCTTCACCTGGCCTCCCTGGCCTCTTTACCCTCACGTAGACTGCTGTGTGGATAAAAGAAAGGATGTTGGCCAGTGAGCACGTGTCCTGATTTCCTTGGAAGGATTAGGCTCTTTGCCTGGGCAGAAGACAGCCAAGGTCAGCCTGAGCCTAGACACCTAGTGACCTGTGACACTGCAGCCAGTGATAGATGTTCATTTTCATGCTCAGGTATCCGCAGGTGGCGGATTCAGAGTGGTCGGAGAAGAATTGTAACTCGGGATCACACACTCACGAGGGCACGGGCCAAAGGTCAGGGAAAATAGCTGAGGTCGTGGAGCTCTAGCGGAGACAGTGTAGGGCCCGGGCCTCCCTCCCGTACGTGGCAAAGAGGTGATCCATATGCCGCCATGCGCAGACTCTGGACGGCTGGGGCCCTGGATGCCCGGATCTCGGCCTCGTCTACCGAGAAGTGACGCACATGCAGTGTGCCACCGGAGGCTGTGGAGCAGCAGAAGGCAAAATCTTGAAAATGGGGGCTTCAGTTGACTTTGCCTGTGCTCTCCTTTGGCTGAGTGACATCGTGTGTTTCCTAGCGGGTGAAGGCATTCGTGGAGAGAGGCGGTTTCCACGCGTGCAGGCAAAGTGTGTGCTGAGATGATGAGTTGCTGGAGACCAGGGTGGACTCCTCAGACCCAGAATAGGCCTCTGGCAGGTATGTGTCAAGGTTTTCTGCCCATGGCACTCACCCGGGTATTTGCATAGAATGTTATCAGCAGAATTAGTAGTCTCCAGAGAGGCTGCCACATGTCAGCAAGCTTCACGTGGCCAGGGTCCGCCCGTGATGTTGCTCCCCAATCAATCACTACTCTCTAGACCTTCCAGATAGACTACCAGAACTTCTCTGCCCATGGGCAACCAGTAGAGCCAGAGGCCTTCCCCCTTTGCTCTTTGGTCTCTAGGCCCTCTGTCAGGCACTCCAAGCTGTGAAGTGACTCAGGGGGAGAAGGAAAGAGATTTCAGAGAAGGAACACATCCAGAGAGAGACAGAGAGAGAGAGGCAAGAGATGCTGAGTGGGGATGCCTTGCGTACTGATATCCTCAGGAAAGTGGGAAAGAGGTACCTGGCCTGCTCTGCCACTGCCCTGAAGCAGTCCGCACCAGGGGCTCCCTTGTGCCTGCGTAGCCTTTCCCAGGGTGTGCTCCAACCCTGTGGCCACTCGGTGTCATAGGTCACAATGGAGGGCCCTGTGTCATCTGCCTGGCGGGCTGGACCTCTGCCATTGGCTCAGTCTAGTCACCAGGCCCGGTGTAAGCTCCGCCCACTCTTCCGGTCAGGGAAGTCTCTCTATGGTGATGGCAAAGAAGCCTTAATCCCGCCCACCTGGCCTTGACTTCACCTACCCGGCCCGCTGACCCTCGCTCCGACCTCTGTGTTGATAAAAATGAATGTCCGCCAGTGGCCAGGTGTCAGCATGTGGGATAAAGGATTGGGGACCTTGCCTGGGGCAGAAGGCAGCCTAGGTCAGCGGGTACCTGGAAGTCTAGTGACTTGTGACACTGCTGCCAGTGAGAAATGGTGACTCCCACACTCACGTATCCCCTGGTGGCAGAATGATAGTGGCGGGTGGAGAAACATGGCTCCGGAGCACACGTTCAACGGGGCAGCAGCCAAAGCAAAGGCCAGGGCCAGTAGTGGACGTCGTGGAGCTGAATGGCGAGCCAGTGAAGGGCCCAAGGATCCCTCCTGTATGTGGCCAACAGGTCATCCGTGTCCCCACGTCCATAAAGCATTGGACTCCTGGGGCCCAGGCTGCCGGGATTTCGGCCTTGCCTTCGGAGCCCGGCCACTTACGCAGCCTTGCACCCGAGGCGGGGACACGTAGACAGCAAAAATGTGGAAAATGGCAGTGTTCCCTCGATTTCCCTGGCATCGGCCTTTTTGAGCGGCTTGCTTTTTTTCCTGGTAGGATAGGGCCCTGACGGAGAAAGGCAGGATTATGTGTGCAGGAAAGGTGTGTGCTGAGAGGGTGACGACGTTGAGACCGTGTTGGGATCTTTAGTCCCAGGAAAGGCCCCTGGCGGGTGTGGGTCAATGTTCTCTACCCATCCCACTTGGCGGGGGGAGGTTTTCACCATACAAAGCAGCAGCGGAATTATTCGTCGCCGGAGAGGTTGCATCTGCCCACAAGCTCCACCTGGCCGGGGTCCGCCCCTCCCGTATTGCGCATGTCAATCAACAGAAGCTAAGACCTTCCAGAGAGACTACCTGCTATTCTGTCCCCACGGGGAAGCAGTACAGCCAGAAGCCTCCCCCGTTCCATCTCTAGGCTCTCTCTCAGGTCCCTCATACCTGTCATGTGTCTCAGGGGTAGAATGAAGAGATTCCTCTGAATGAACACATCCAGAGAGGCCATAGATGCTGAGGAAGGGCGCCTTGCCTGCTGATATCCTAGCGTAAGTGGAAAAGAGGTACCTGCCTGCTGGCCCAGTGTGTCGAACGTGTCCACATCAGGGGTTGCCGACTGTGAAGTTATTCCCTGGGTGCCCCGGATTTTGTGGCCAAAGACGCAAGGGGCCGTTGTCTGTCCATGAGTAAAATGGAGGGGTCTGCGGAACTGGCCGGTTAGGCTGGACCTCTCCTATTGGCTCAGTGTTTGTGACTCGTCCCCGTCAGAAGTTCCGGCCAGCCTTGCGGTGGCTGTCTCCATGGTGATTGGGAAAGAAGCCTTAGGCCCCGCACTCAGCCTTCACCTGGCCTCCCTGGCCTCTTTACCCTCACGTAGACTGCTGTGTGGATAAAAGAAAGGATGTTGGCCAGTGAGCACGTGTCCTGATTTCCTTGGAAGGATTAGGCTCTTTGCCTGGGCAGAAGACAGCCAAGGTCAGCCTGAGCCTAGACACCTAGTGACCTGTGACACTGCAGCCAGTGATAGATGTTCATTTTCATGCTCAGGTATCCGCAGGTGGCGGATTCAGAGTGGTCGGAGAAGAATTGTAACTCGGGATCACACACTCACGAGGGCACGGGCCAAAGGTCAGGGAAAATAGCTGAGGTCGTGGAGCTCTAGCGGAGACAGTGTAGGGCCCGGGCCTCCCTCCCGTACGTGGCAAAGAGGTGATCCATATGCCGCCATGCGCAGACTCTGGACGGCTGGGGCCCTGGATGCCCGGATCTCGGCCTCGTCTACCGAGAAGTGACGCACATGCAGTGTGCCACCGGAGGCTGTGGAGCAGCAGAAGGCAAAATCTTGAAAATGGGGGCTTCAGTTGACTTTGCCTGTGCTCTCCTTTGGCTGAGTGACATCGTGTGTTTCCTAGCGGGTGAAGGCATTCGTGGAGAGAGGCGGTTTCCACGCGTGCAGGCAAAGTGTGTGCTGAGATGATGAGTTGCTGGAGACCAGGGTGGACTCCTCAGACCCAGAATAGGCCTCTGGCAGGTATGTGTCAAGGTTTTCTGCCCATGGCACTCACCCGGGTATTTGCATAGAATGTTATCAGCAGAATTAGTAGTCTCCAGAGAGGCTGCCACATGTCAGCAAGCTTCACGTGGCCAGGGTCCGCCCGTGATGTTGCTCCCCAATCAATCACTACTCTCTAGACCTTCCAGATAGACTACCAGAACTTCTCTGCCCATGGGCAACCAGTAGAGCCAGAGGCCTTCCCCCTTTGCTCTTTGGTCTCTAGGCCCTCTGTCAGGCACTCCAAGCTGTGAAGTGACTCAGGGGGAGAAGGAAAGAGATTTCAGAGAAGGAACACATCCAGAGAGAGACAGAGAGAGAGAGGCAAGAGATGCTGAGTGGGGATGCCTTGCGTACTGATATCCTCAGGAAAGTGGGAAAGAGGTACCTGGCCTGCTCTGCCACTGCCCTGAAGCAGTCCGCACCAGGGGCTCCCTTGTGCCTGCGTAGCCTTTCCCAGGGTGTGCTCCAACCCTGTGGCCACTCGGTGTCATAGGTCACAATGGAGGGCCCTGTGTCATCTGCCTGGCGGGCTGGACCTCTGCCATTGGCTCAGTCTAGTCACCAGGCCCGGTGTAAGCTCCGCCCACTCTTCCGGTCAGGGAAGTCTCTCTATGGTGATGGCAAAGAAGCCTTAATCCCGCCCACCTGGCCTTGACTTCACCTACCCGGCCCGCTGACCCTCGCTCCGACCTCTGTGTTGATAAAAATGAATGTCCGCCAGTGGCCAGGTGTCAGCATGTGGGATAAAGGATTGGGGACCTTGCCTGGGGCAGAAGGCAGCCTAGGTCAGCGGGTACCTGGAAGTCTAGTGACTTGTGACACTGCTGCCAGTGAGAAATGGTGACTCCCACACTCACGTATCCCCTGGTGGCAGAATGATAGTGGCGGGTGGAGAAACATGGCTCCGGAGCACACGTTCAACGGGGCAGCAGCCAAAGCAAAGGCCAGGGCCAGTAGTGGACGTCGTGGAGCTGAATGGCGAGCCAGTGAAGGGCCCAAGGATCCCTCCTGTATGTGGCCAACAGGTCATCCGTGTCCCCACGTCCATAAAGCATTGGACTCCTGGGGCCCAGGCTGCCGGGATTTCGGCCTTGCCTTCGGAGCCCGGCCACTTACGCAGCCTTGCACCCGAGGCGGGGACACGTAGACAGCAAAAATGTGGAAAATGGCAGTGTTCCCTCGATTTCCCTGGCATCGGCCTTTTTGAGCGGCTTGCTTTTTTTCCTGGTAGGATAGGGCCCTGACGGAGAAAGGCAGGATTATGTGTGCAGGAAAGGTGTGTGCTGAGAGGGTGACGACGTTGAGACCGTGTTGGGATCTTTAGTCCCAGGAAAGGCCCCTGGCGGGTGTGGGTCAATGTTCTCTACCCATCCCACTTGGCGGGGGGAGGTTTTCACCATACAAAGCAGCAGCGGAATTATTCGTCGCCGGAGAGGTTGCATCTGCCCACAAGCTCCACCTGGCCGGGGTCCGCCCCTCCCGTATTGCGCATGTCAATCAACAGAAGCTAAGACCTTCCAGAGAGACTACCTGCTATTCTGTCCCCACGGGGAAGCAGTACAGCCAGAAGCCTCCCCCGTTCCATCTCTAGGCTCTCTCTCAGGTCCCTCATACCTGTCATGTGTCTCAGGGGTAGAATGAAGAGATTCCTCTGAATGAACACATCCAGAGAGGCCATAGATGCTGAGGAAGGGCGCCTTGCCTGCTGATATCCTAGCGTAAGTGGAAAAGAGGTACCTGCCTGCTGGCCCAGTGTGTCGAACGTGTCCACATCAGGGGTTGCCGACTGTGAAGTTATTCCCTGGGTGCCCCGGATTTTGTGGCCAAAGACGCAAGGGGCCGTTGTCTGTCCATGAGTAAAATGGAGGGGTCTGCGGAACTGGCCGGTTAGGCTGGACCTCTCCTATTGGCTCAGTGTTTGTGACTCGTCCCCGTCAGAAGTTCCGGCCAGCCTTGCGGTGGCTGTCTCCATGGTGATTGGGAAAGAAGCCTTAGGCCCCGCACTCAGCCTTCACCTGGCCTCCCTGGCCTCTTTACCCTCACGTAGACTGCTGTGTGGATAAAAGAAAGGATGTTGGCCAGTGAGCACGTGTCCTGATTTCCTTGGAAGGATTAGGCTCTTTGCCTGGGCAGAAGACAGCCAAGGTCAGCCTGAGCCTAGACACCTAGTGACCTGTGACACTGCAGCCAGTGATAGATGTTCATTTTCATGCTCAGGTATCCGCAGGTGGCGGATTCAGAGTGGTCGGAGAAGAATTGTAACTCGGGATCACACACTCACGAGGGCACGGGCCAAAGGTCAGGGAAAATAGCTGAGGTCGTGGAGCTCTAGCGGAGACAGTGTAGGGCCCGGGCCTCCCTCCCGTACGTGGCAAAGAGGTGATCCATATGCCGCCATGCGCAGACTCTGGACGGCTGGGGCCCTGGATGCCCGGATCTCGGCCTCGTCTACCGAGAAGTGACGCACATGCAGTGTGCCACCGGAGGCTGTGGAGCAGCAGAAGGCAAAATCTTGAAAATGGGGGCTTCAGTTGACTTTGCCTGTGCTCTCCTTTGGCTGAGTGACATCGTGTGTTTCCTAGCGGGTGAAGGCATTCGTGGAGAGAGGCGGTTTCCACGCGTGCAGGCAAAGTGTGTGCTGAGATGATGAGTTGCTGGAGACCAGGGTGGACTCCTCAGACCCAGAATAGGCCTCTGGCAGGTATGTGTCAAGGTTTTCTGCCCATGGCACTCACCCGGGTATTTGCATAGAATGTTATCAGCAGAATTAGTAGTCTCCAGAGAGGCTGCCACATGTCAGCAAGCTTCACGTGGCCAGGGTCCGCCCGTGATGTTGCTCCCCAATCAATCACTACTCTCTAGACCTTCCAGATAGACTACCAGAACTTCTCTGCCCATGGGCAACCAGTAGAGCCAGAGGCCTTCCCCCTTTGCTCTTTGGTCTCTAGGCCCTCTGTCAGGCACTCCAAGCTGTGAAGTGACTCAGGGGGAGAAGGAAAGAGATTTCAGAGAAGGAACACATCCAGAGAGAGACAGAGAGAGAGAGGCAAGAGATGCTGAGTGGGGATGCCTTGCGTACTGATATCCTCAGGAAAGTGGGAAAGAGGTACCTGGCCTGCTCTGCCACTGCCCTGAAGCAGTCCGCACCAGGGGCTCCCTTGTGCCTGCGTAGCCTTTCCCAGGGTGTGCTCCAACCCTGTGGCCACTCGGTGTCATAGGTCACAATGGAGGGCCCTGTGTCATCTGCCTGGCGGGCTGGACCTCTGCCATTGGCTCAGTCTAGTCACCAGGCCCGGTGTAAGCTCCGCCCACTCTTCCGGTCAGGGAAGTCTCTCTATGGTGATGGCAAAGAAGCCTTAATCCCGCCCACCTGGCCTTGACTTCACCTACCCGGCCCGCTGACCCTCGCTCCGACCTCTGTGTTGATAAAAATGAATGTCCGCCAGTGGCCAGGTGTCAGCATGTGGGATAAAGGATTGGGGACCTTGCCTGGGGCAGAAGGCAGCCTAGGTCAGCGGGTACCTGGAAGTCTAGTGACTTGTGACACTGCTGCCAGTGAGAAATGGTGACTCCCACACTCACGTATCCCCTGGTGGCAGAATGATAGTGGCGGGTGGAGAAACATGGCTCCGGAGCACACGTTCAACGGGGCAGCAGCCAAAGCAAAGGCCAGGGCCAGTAGTGGACGTCGTGGAGCTGAATGGCGAGCCAGTGAAGGGCCCAAGGATCCCTCCTGTATGTGGCCAACAGGTCATCCGTGTCCCCACGTCCATAAAGCATTGGACTCCTGGGGCCCAGGCTGCCGGGATTTCGGCCTTGCCTTCGGAGCCCGGCCACTTACGCAGCCTTGCACCCGAGGCGGGGACACGTAGACAGCAAAAATGTGGAAAATGGCAGTGTTCCCTCGATTTCCCTGGCATCGGCCTTTTTGAGCGGCTTGCTTTTTTTCCTGGTAGGATAGGGCCCTGACGGAGAAAGGCAGGATTATGTGTGCAGGAAAGGTGTGTGCTGAGAGGGTGACGACGTTGAGACCGTGTTGGGATCTTTAGTCCCAGGAAAGGCCCCTGGCGGGTGTGGGTCAATGTTCTCTACCCATCCCACTTGGCGGGGGGAGGTTTTCACCATACAAAGCAGCAGCGGAATTATTCGTCGCCGGAGAGGTTGCATCTGCCCACAAGCTCCACCTGGCCGGGGTCCGCCCCTCCCGTATTGCGCATGTCAATCAACAGAAGCTAAGACCTTCCAGAGAGACTACCTGCTATTCTGTCCCCACGGGGAAGCAGTACAGCCAGAAGCCTCCCCCGTTCCATCTCTAGGCTCTCTCTCAGGTCCCTCATACCTGTCATGTGTCTCAGGGGTAGAATGAAGAGATTCCTCTGAATGAACACATCCAGAGAGGCCATAGATGCTGAGGAAGGGCGCCTTGCCTGCTGATATCCTAGCGTAAGTGGAAAAGAGGTACCTGCCTGCTGGCCCAGTGTGTCGAACGTGTCCACATCAGGGGTTGCCGACTGTGAAGTTATTCCCTGGGTGCCCCGGATTTTGTGGCCAAAGACGCAAGGGGCCGTTGTCTGTCCATGAGTAAAATGGAGGGGTCTGCGGAACTGGCCGGTTAGGCTGGACCTCTCCTATTGGCTCAGTGTTTGTGACTCGTCCCCGTCAGAAGTTCCGGCCAGCCTTGCGGTGGCTGTCTCCATGGTGATTGGGAAAGAAGCCTTAGGCCCCGCACTCAGCCTTCACCTGGCCTCCCTGGCCTCTTTACCCTCACGTAGACTGCTGTGTGGATAAAAGAAAGGATGTTGGCCAGTGAGCACGTGTCCTGATTTCCTTGGAAGGATTAGGCTCTTTGCCTGGGCAGAAGACAGCCAAGGTCAGCCTGAGCCTAGACACCTAGTGACCTGTGACACTGCAGCCAGTGATAGATGTTCATTTTCATGCTCAGGTATCCGCAGGTGGCGGATTCAGAGTGGTCGGAGAAGAATTGTAACTCGGGATCACACACTCACGAGGGCACGGGCCAAAGGTCAGGGAAAATAGCTGAGGTCGTGGAGCTCTAGCGGAGACAGTGTAGGGCCCGGGCCTCCCTCCCGTACGTGGCAAAGAGGTGATCCATATGCCGCCATGCGCAGACTCTGGACGGCTGGGGCCCTGGATGCCCGGATCTCGGCCTCGTCTACCGAGAAGTGACGCACATGCAGTGTGCCACCGGAGGCTGTGGAGCAGCAGAAGGCAAAATCTTGAAAATGGGGGCTTCAGTTGACTTTGCCTGTGCTCTCCTTTGGCTGAGTGACATCGTGTGTTTCCTAGCGGGTGAAGGCATTCGTGGAGAGAGGCGGTTTCCACGCGTGCAGGCAAAGTGTGTGCTGAGATGATGAGTTGCTGGAGACCAGGGTGGACTCCTCAGACCCAGAATAGGCCTCTGGCAGGTATGTGTCAAGGTTTTCTGCCCATGGCACTCACCCGGGTATTTGCATAGAATGTTATCAGCAGAATTAGTAGTCTCCAGAGAGGCTGCCACATGTCAGCAAGCTTCACGTGGCCAGGGTCCGCCCGTGATGTTGCTCCCCAATCAATCACTACTCTCTAGACCTTCCAGATAGACTACCAGAACTTCTCTGCCCATGGGCAACCAGTAGAGCCAGAGGCCTTCCCCCTTTGCTCTTTGGTCTCTAGGCCCTCTGTCAGGCACTCCAAGCTGTGAAGTGACTCAGGGGGAGAAGGAAAGAGATTTCAGAGAAGGAACACATCCAGAGAGAGACAGAGAGAGAGAGGCAAGAGATGCTGAGTGGGGATGCCTTGCGTACTGATATCCTCAGGAAAGTGGGAAAGAGGTACCTGGCCTGCTCTGCCACTGCCCTGAAGCAGTCCGCACCAGGGGCTCCCTTGTGCCTGCGTAGCCTTTCCCAGGGTGTGCTCCAACCCTGTGGCCACTCGGTGTCATAGGTCACAATGGAGGGCCCTGTGTCATCTGCCTGGCGGGCTGGACCTCTGCCATTGGCTCAGTCTAGTCACCAGGCCCGGTGTAAGCTCCGCCCACTCTTCCGGTCAGGGAAGTCTCTCTATGGTGATGGCAAAGAAGCCTTAATCCCGCCCACCTGGCCTTGACTTCACCTACCCGGCCCGCTGACCCTCGCTCCGACCTCTGTGTTGATAAAAATGAATGTCCGCCAGTGGCCAGGTGTCAGCATGTGGGATAAAGGATTGGGGACCTTGCCTGGGGCAGAAGGCAGCCTAGGTCAGCGGGTACCTGGAAGTCTAGTGACTTGTGACACTGCTGCCAGTGAGAAATGGTGACTCCCACACTCACGTATCCCCTGGTGGCAGAATGATAGTGGCGGGTGGAGAAACATGGCTCCGGAGCACACGTTCAACGGGGCAGCAGCCAAAGCAAAGGCCAGGGCCAGTAGTGGACGTCGTGGAGCTGAATGGCGAGCCAGTGAAGGGCCCAAGGATCCCTCCTGTATGTGGCCAACAGGTCATCCGTGTCCCCACGTCCATAAAGCATTGGACTCCTGGGGCCCAGGCTGCCGGGATTTCGGCCTTGCCTTCGGAGCCCGGCCACTTACGCAGCCTTGCACCCGAGGCGGGGACACGTAGACAGCAAAAATGTGGAAAATGGCAGTGTTCCCTCGATTTCCCTGGCATCGGCCTTTTTGAGCGGCTTGCTTTTTTTCCTGGTAGGATAGGGCCCTGACGGAGAAAGGCAGGATTATGTGTGCAGGAAAGGTGTGTGCTGAGAGGGTGACGACGTTGAGACCGTGTTGGGATCTTTAGTCCCAGGAAAGGCCCCTGGCGGGTGTGGGTCAATGTTCTCTACCCATCCCACTTGGCGGGGGGAGGTTTTCACCATACAAAGCAGCAGCGGAATTATTCGTCGCCGGAGAGGTTGCATCTGCCCACAAGCTCCACCTGGCCGGGGTCCGCCCCTCCCGTATTGCGCATGTCAATCAACAGAAGCTAAGACCTTCCAGAGAGACTACCTGCTATTCTGTCCCCACGGGGAAGCAGTACAGCCAGAAGCCTCCCCCGTTCCATCTCTAGGCTCTCTCTCAGGTCCCTCATACCTGTCATGTGTCTCAGGGGTAGAATGAAGAGATTCCTCTGAATGAACACATCCAGAGAGGCCATAGATGCTGAGGAAGGGCGCCTTGCCTGCTGATATCCTAGCGTAAGTGGAAAAGAGGTACCTGCCTGCTGGCCCAGTGTGTCGAACGTGTCCACATCAGGGGTTGCCGACTGTGAAGTTATTCCCTGGGTGCCCCGGATTTTGTGGCCAAAGACGCAAGGGGCCGTTGTCTGTCCATGAGTAAAATGGAGGGGTCTGCGGAACTGGCCGGTTAGGCTGGACCTCTCCTATTGGCTCAGTGTTTGTGACTCGTCCCCGTCAGAAGTTCCGGCCAGCCTTGCGGTGGCTGTCTCCATGGTGATTGGGAAAGAAGCCTTAGGCCCCGCACTCAGCCTTCACCTGGCCTCCCTGGCCTCTTTACCCTCACGTAGACTGCTGTGTGGATAAAAGAAAGGATGTTGGCCAGTGAGCACGTGTCCTGATTTCCTTGGAAGGATTAGGCTCTTTGCCTGGGCAGAAGACAGCCAAGGTCAGCCTGAGCCTAGACACCTAGTGACCTGTGACACTGCAGCCAGTGATAGATGTTCATTTTCATGCTCAGGTATCCGCAGGTGGCGGATTCAGAGTGGTCGGAGAAGAATTGTAACTCGGGATCACACACTCACGAGGGCACGGGCCAAAGGTCAGGGAAAATAGCTGAGGTCGTGGAGCTCTAGCGGAGACAGTGTAGGGCCCGGGCCTCCCTCCCGTACGTGGCAAAGAGGTGATCCATATGCCGCCATGCGCAGACTCTGGACGGCTGGGGCCCTGGATGCCCGGATCTCGGCCTCGTCTACCGAGAAGTGACGCACATGCAGTGTGCCACCGGAGGCTGTGGAGCAGCAGAAGGCAAAATCTTGAAAATGGGGGCTTCAGTTGACTTTGCCTGTGCTCTCCTTTGGCTGAGTGACATCGTGTGTTTCCTAGCGGGTGAAGGCATTCGTGGAGAGAGGCGGTTTCCACGCGTGCAGGCAAAGTGTGTGCTGAGATGATGAGTTGCTGGAGACCAGGGTGGACTCCTCAGACCCAGAATAGGCCTCTGGCAGGTATGTGTCAAGGTTTTCTGCCCATGGCACTCACCCGGGTATTTGCATAGAATGTTATCAGCAGAATTAGTAGTCTCCAGAGAGGCTGCCACATGTCAGCAAGCTTCACGTGGCCAGGGTCCGCCCGTGATGTTGCTCCCCAATCAATCACTACTCTCTAGACCTTCCAGATAGACTACCAGAACTTCTCTGCCCATGGGCAACCAGTAGAGCCAGAGGCCTTCCCCCTTTGCTCTTTGGTCTCTAGGCCCTCTGTCAGGCACTCCAAGCTGTGAAGTGACTCAGGGGGAGAAGGAAAGAGATTTCAGAGAAGGAACACATCCAGAGAGAGACAGAGAGAGAGAGGCAAGAGATGCTGAGTGGGGATGCCTTGCGTACTGATATCCTCAGGAAAGTGGGAAAGAGGTACCTGGCCTGCTCTGCCACTGCCCTGAAGCAGTCCGCACCAGGGGCTCCCTTGTGCCTGCGTAGCCTTTCCCAGGGTGTGCTCCAACCCTGTGGCCACTCGGTGTCATAGGTCACAATGGAGGGCCCTGTGTCATCTGCCTGGCGGGCTGGACCTCTGCCATTGGCTCAGTCTAGTCACCAGGCCCGGTGTAAGCTCCGCCCACTCTTCCGGTCAGGGAAGTCTCTCTATGGTGATGGCAAAGAAGCCTTAATCCCGCCCACCTGGCCTTGACTTCACCTACCCGGCCCGCTGACCCTCGCTCCGACCTCTGTGTTGATAAAAATGAATGTCCGCCAGTGGCCAGGTGTCAGCATGTGGGATAAAGGATTGGGGACCTTGCCTGGGGCAGAAGGCAGCCTAGGTCAGCGGGTACCTGGAAGTCTAGTGACTTGTGACACTGCTGCCAGTGAGAAATGGTGACTCCCACACTCACGTATCCCCTGGTGGCAGAATGATAGTGGCGGGTGGAGAAACATGGCTCCGGAGCACACGTTCAACGGGGCAGCAGCCAAAGCAAAGGCCAGGGCCAGTAGTGGACGTCGTGGAGCTGAATGGCGAGCCAGTGAAGGGCCCAAGGATCCCTCCTGTATGTGGCCAACAGGTCATCCGTGTCCCCACGTCCATAAAGCATTGGACTCCTGGGGCCCAGGCTGCCGGGATTTCGGCCTTGCCTTCGGAGCCCGGCCACTTACGCAGCCTTGCACCCGAGGCGGGGACACGTAGACAGCAAAAATGTGGAAAATGGCAGTGTTCCCTCGATTTCCCTGGCATCGGCCTTTTTGAGCGGCTTGCTTTTTTTCCTGGTAGGATAGGGCCCTGACGGAGAAAGGCAGGATTATGTGTGCAGGAAAGGTGTGTGCTGAGAGGGTGACGACGTTGAGACCGTGTTGGGATCTTTAGTCCCAGGAAAAGCCCCTGGCGGGTGTGGGTCAATGTTCTCTACCCATCCCACTTGGCGGGGGGAGGTTTTCACCATACAAAGCAGCAGCGGAATTATTCGTCGCCGGAGAGGTTGCATCTGCCCACAAGCTCCACCTGGCCGGGGTCCGCCCCTCCCGTATTGCGCATGTCAATCAACAGAAGCTAAGACCTTCCAGAGAGACTACCTGCTATTCTGTCCCCACGGGGAAGCAGTACAGCCAGAAGCCTCCCCCGTTCCATCTCTAGGCTCTCTCTCAGGTCCCTCATACCTGTCATGTGTCTCAGGGGTAGAATGAAGAGATTCCTCTGAATGAACACATCCAGAGAGGCCATAGATGCTGAGGAAGGGCGCCTTGCCTGCTGATATCCTAGCGTAAGTGGAAAAGAGGTACCTGCCTGCTGGCCCAGTGTGTCGAACGTGTCCACATCAGGGGTTGCCGACTGTGAAGTTATTCCCTGGGTGCCCCGGATTTTGTGGCCAAAGACGCAAGGGGCCGTTGTCTGTCCATGAGTAAAATGGAGGGGTCTGCGGAACTGGCCGGTTAGGCTGGACCTCTCCTATTGGCTCAGTGTTTGTGACTCGTCCCCGTCAGAAGTTCCGGCCAGCCTTGCGGTGGCTGTCTCCATGGTGATTGGGAAAGAAGCCTTAGGCCCCGCACTCAGCCTTCACCTGGCCTCCCTGGCCTCTTTACCCTCACGTAGACTGCTGTGTGGATAAAAGAAAGGATGTTGGCCAGTGAGCACGTGTCCTGATTTCCTTGGAAGGATTAGGCTCTTTGCCTGGGCAGAAGACAGCCAAGGTCAGCCTGAGCCTAGACACCTAGTGACCTGTGACACTGCAGCCAGTGATAGATGTTCATTTTCATGCTCAGGTATCCGCAGGTGGCGGATTCAGAGTGGTCGGAGAAGAATTGTAACTCGGGATCACACACTCACGAGGGCACGGGCCAAAGGTCAGGGAAAATAGCTGAGGTCGTGGAGCTCTAGCGGAGACAGTGTAGGGCCCGGGCCTCCCTCCCGTACGTGGCAAAGAGGTGATCCATATGCCGCCATGCGCAGACTCTGGACGGCTGGGGCCCTGGATGCCCGGATCTCGGCCTCGTCTACCGAGAAGTGACGCACATGCAGTGTGCCACCGGAGGCTGTGGAGCAGCAGAAGGCAAAATCTTGAAAATGGGGGCTTCAGTTGACTTTGCCTGTGCTCTCCTTTGGCTGAGTGACATCGTGTGTTTCCTAGCGGGTGAAGGCATTCGTGGAGAGAGGCGGTTTCCACGCGTGCAGGCAAAGTGTGTGCTGAGATGATGAGTTGCTGGAGACCAGGGTGGACTCCTCAGACCCAGAATAGGCCTCTGGCAGGTATGTGTCAAGGTTTTCTGCCCATGGCACTCACCCGGGTATTTGCATAGAATGTTATCAGCAGAATTAGTAGTCTCCAGAGAGGCTGCCACATGTCAGCAAGCTTCACGTGGCCAGGGTCCGCCCGTGATGTTGCTCCCCAATCAATCACTACTCTCTAGACCTTCCAGATAGACTACCAGAACTTCTCTGCCCATGGGCAACCAGTAGAGCCAGAGGCCTTCCCCCTTTGCTCTTTGGTCTCTAGGCCCTCTGTCAGGCACTCCAAGCTGTGAAGTGACTCAGGGGGAGAAGGAAAGAGATTTCAGAGAAGGAACACATCCAGAGAGAGACAGAGAGAGAGAGGCAAGAGATGCTGAGTGGGGATGCCTTGCGTACTGATATCCTCAGGAAAGTGGGAAAGAGGTACCTGGCCTGCTCTGCCACTGCCCTGAAGCAGTCCGCACCAGGGGCTCCCTTGTGCCTGCGTAGCCTTTCCCAGGGTGTGCTCCAACCCTGTGGCCACTCGGTGTCATAGGTCACAATGGAGGGCCCTGTGTCATCTGCCTGGCGGGCTGGACCTCTGCCATTGGCTCAGTCTAGTCACCAGGCCCGGTGTAAGCTCCGCCCACTCTTCCGGTCAGGGAAGTCTCTCTATGGTGATGGCAAAGAAGCCTTAATCCCGCCCACCTGGCCTTGACTTCACCTACCCGGCCCGCTGACCCTCGCTCCGACCTCTGTGTTGATAAAAATGAATGTCCGCCAGTGGCCAGGTGTCAGCATGTGGGATAAAGGATTGGGGACCTTGCCTGGGGCAGAAGGCAGCCTAGGTCAGCGGGTACCTGGAAGTCTAGTGACTTGTGACACTGCTGCCAGTGAGAAATGGTGACTCCCACACTCACGTATCCCCTGGTGGCAGAATGATAGTGGCGGGTGGAGAAACATGGCTCCGGAGCACACGTTCAACGGGGCAGCAGCCAAAGCAAAGGCCAGGGCCAGTAGTGGACGTCGTGGAGCTGAATGGCGAGCCAGTGAAGGGCCCAAGGATCCCTCCTGTATGTGGCCAACAGGTCATCCGTGTCCCCACGTCCATAAAGCATTGGACTCCTGGGGCCCAGGCTGCCGGGATTTCGGCCTTGCCTTCGGAGCCCGGCCACTTACGCAGCCTTGCACCCGAGGCGGGGACACGTAGACAGCAAAAATGTGGAAAATGGCAGTGTTCCCTCGATTTCCCTGGCATCGGCCTTTTTGAGCGGCTTGCTTTTTTTCCTGGTAGGATAGGGCCCTGACGGAGAAAGGCAGGATTATGTGTGCAGGAAAGGTGTGTGCTGAGAGGGTGACGACGTTGAGACCGTGTTGGGATCTTTAGTCCCAGGAAAGGCCCCTGGCGGGTGTGGGTCAATGTTCTCTACCCATCCCACTTGGCGGGGGGAGGTTTTCACCATACAAAGCAGCAGCGGAATTATTCGTCGCCGGAGAGGTTGCATCTGCCCACAAGCTCCACCTGGCCGGGGTCCGCCCCTCCCGTATTGCGCATGTCAATCAACAGAAGCTAAGACCTTCCAGAGAGACTACCTGCTATTCTGTCCCCACGGGGAAGCAGTACAGCCAGAAGCCTCCCCCGTTCCATCTCTAGGCTCTCTCTCAGGTCCCTCATACCTGTCATGTGTCTCAGGGGTAGAATGAAGAGATTCCTCTGAATGAACACATCCAGAGAGGCCATAGATGCTGAGGAAGGGCGCCTTGCCTGCTGATATCCTAGCGTAAGTGGAAAAGAGGTACCTGCCTGCTGGCCCAGTGTGTCGAACGTGTCCACATCAGGGGTTGCCGACTGTGAAGTTATTCCCTGGGTGCCCCGGATTTTGTGGCCAAAGACGCAAGGGGCCGTTGTCTGTCCATGAGTAAAATGGAGGGGTCTGCGGAACTGGCCGGTTAGGCTGGACCTCTCCTATTGGCTCAGTGTTTGTGACTCGTCCCCGTCAGAAGTTCCGGCCAGCCTTGCGGTGGCTGTCTCCATGGTGATTGGGAAAGAAGCCTTAGGCCCCGCACTCAGCCTTCACCTGGCCTCCCTGGCCTCTTTACCCTCACGTAGACTGCTGTGTGGATAAAAGAAAGGATGTTGGCCAGTGAGCACGTGTCCTGATTTCCTTGGAAGGATTAGGCTCTTTGCCTGGGCAGAAGACAGCCAAGGTCAGCCTGAGCCTAGACACCTAGTGACCTGTGACACTGCAGCCAGTGATAGATGTTCATTTTCATGCTCAGGTATCCGCAGGTGGCGGATTCAGAGTGGTCGGAGAAGAATTGTAACTCGGGATCACACACTCACGAGGGCACGGGCCAAAGGTCAGGGAAAATAGCTGAGGTCGTGGAGCTCTAGCGGAGACAGTGTAGGGCCCGGGCCTCCCTCCCGTACGTGGCAAAGAGGTGATCCATATGCCGCCATGCGCAGACTCTGGACGGCTGGGGCCCTGGATGCCCGGATCTCGGCCTCGTCTACCGAGAAGTGACGCACATGCAGTGTGCCACCGGAGGCTGTGGAGCAGCAGAAGGCAAAATCTTGAAAATGGGGGCTTCAGTTGACTTTGCCTGTGCTCTCCTTTGGCTGAGTGACATCGTGTGTTTCCTAGCGGGTGAAGGCATTCGTGGAGAGAGGCGGTTTCCACGCGTGCAGGCAAAGTGTGTGCTGAGATGATGAGTTGCTGGAGACCAGGGTGGACTCCTCAGACCCAGAATAGGCCTCTGGCAGGTATGTGTCAAGGTTTTCTGCCCATGGCACTCACCCGGGTATTTGCATAGAATGTTATCAGCAGAATTAGTAGTCTCCAGAGAGGCTGCCACATATCAGCAAGCTTCACGTGGCCAGGGTCCGCCCGTGATGTTGCTCCCCAATCAATCACTACTCTCTAGACCTTCCAGATAGACTACCAGAACTTCTCTGCCCATGGGCAACCAGTAGAGCCAGAGGCCTTCCCCCTTTGCTCTTTGGTCTCTAGGCCCTCTGTCAGGCACTCCAAGCTGTGAAGTGACTCAGGGGGAGAAGGAAAGAGATTTCAGAGAAGGAACACATCCAGAGAGAGACAGAGAGAGAGAGGCAAGAGATGCTGAGTGGGGATGCCTTGCGTACTGATATCCTCAGGAAAGTGGGAAAGAGGTACCTGGCCTGCTCTGCCACTGCCCTGAAGCAGTCCGCACCAGGGGCTCCCTTGTGCCTGCGTAGCCTTTCCCAGGGTGTGCTCCAACCCTGTGGCCACTCGGTGTCATAGGTCACAATGGAGGGCCCTGTGTCATCTGCCTGGCGGGCTGGACCTCTGCCATTGGCTCAGTCTAGTCACCAGGCCCGGTGTAAGCTCCGCCCACTCTTCCGGTCAGGGAAGTCTCTCTATGGTGATGGCAAAGAAGCCTTAATCCCGCCCACCTGGCCTTGACTTCACCTACCCGGCCCGCTGACCCTCGCTCCGACCTCTGTGTTGATAAAAATGAATGTCCGCCAGTGGCCAGGTGTCAGCATGTGGGATAAAGGATTGGGGACCTTGCCTGGGGCAGAAGGCAGCCTAGGTCAGCGGGTACCTGGAAGTCTAGTGACTTGTGACACTGCTGCCAGTGAGAAATGGTGACTCCCACACTCACGTATCCCCTGGTGGCAGAATGATAGTGGCGGGTGGAGAAACATGGCTCCGGAGCACACGTTCAACGGGGCAGCAGCCAAAGCAAAGGCCAGGGCCAGTAGTGGACGTCGTGGAGCTGAATGGCGAGCCAGTGAAGGGCCCAAGGATCCCTCCTGTATGTGGCCAACAGGTCATCCGTGTCCCCACGTCCATAAAGCATTGGACTCCTGGGGCCCAGGCTGCCGGGATTTCGGCCTTGCCTTCGGAGCCCGGCCACTTACGCAGCCTTGCACCCGAGGCGGGGACACGTAGACAGCAAAAATGTGGAAAATGGCAGTGTTCCCTCGATTTCCCTGGCATCGGCCTTTTTGAGCGGCTTGCTTTTTTTCCTGGTAGGATAGGGCCCTGACGGAGAAAGGCAGGATTATGTGTGCAGGAAAGGTGTGTGCTGAGAGGGTGACGACGTTGAGACCGTGTTGGGATCTTTAGTCCCAGGAAAGGCCCCTGGCGGGTGTGGGTCAATGTTCTCTACCCATCCCACTTGGCGGGGGGAGGTTTTCACCATACAAAGCAGCAGCGGAATTATTCGTCGCCGGAGAGGTTGCATCTGCCCACAAGCTCCACCTGGCCGGGGTCCGCCCCTCCCGTATTGCGCATGTCAATCAACAGAAGCTAAGACCTTCCAGAGAGACTACCTGCTATTCTGTCCCCACGGGGAAGCAGTACAGCCAGAAGCCTCCCCCGTTCCATCTCTAGGCTCTCTCTCAGGTCCCTCATACCTGTCATGTGTCTCAGGGGTAGAATGAAGAGATTCCTCTGAATGAACACATCCAGAGAGGCCATAGATGCTGAGGAAGGGCGCCTTGCCTGCTGATATCCTAGCGTAAGTGGAAAAGAGGTACCTGCCTGCTGGCCCAGTGTGTCGAACGTGTCCACATCAGGGGTTGCCGACTGTGAAGTTATTCCCTGGGTGCCCCGGATTTTGTGGCCAAAGACGCAAGGGGCCGTTGTCTGTCCATGAGTAAAATGGAGGGGTCTGCGGAACTGGCCGGTTAGGCTGGACCTCTCCTATTGGCTCAGTGTTTGTGACTCGTCCCCGTCAGAAGTTCCGGCCAGCCTTGCGGTGGCTGTCTCCATGGTGATTGGGAAAGAAGCCTTAGGCCCCGCACTCAGCCTTCACCTGGCCTCCCTGGCCTCTTTACCCTCACGTAGACTGCTGTGTGGATAAAAGAAAGGATGTTGGCCAGTGAGCACGTGTCCTGATTTCCTTGGAAGGATTAGGCTCTTTGCCTGGGCAGAAGACAGCCAAGGTCAGCCTGAGCCTAGACACCTAGTGACCTGTGACACTGCAGCCAGTGATAGATGTTCATTTTCATGCTCAGGTATCCGCAGGTGGCGGATTCAGAGTGGTCGGAGAAGAATTGTAACTCGGGATCACACACTCACGAGGGCACGGGCCAAAGGTCAGGGAAAATAGCTGAGGTCGTGGAGCTCTAGCGGAGACAGTGTAGGGCCCGGGCCTCCCTCCCGTACGTGGCAAAGAGGTGATCCATATGCCGCCATGCGCAGACTCTGGACGGCTGGGGCCCTGGATGCCCGGATCTCGGCCTCGTCTACCGAGAAGTGACGCACATGCAGTGTGCCACCGGAGGCTGTGGAGCAGCAGAAGGCAAAATCTTGAAAATGGGGGCTTCAGTTGACTTTGCCTGTGCTCTCCTTTGGCTGAGTGACATCGTGTGTTTCCTAGCGGGTGAAGGCATTCGTGGAGAGAGGCGGTTTCCACGCGTGCAGGCAAAGTGTGTGCTGAGATGATGAGTTGCTGGAGACCAGGGTGGACTCCTCAGACCCAGAATAGGCCTCTGGCAGGTATGTGTCAAGGTTTTCTGCCCATGGCACTCACCCGGGTATTTGCATAGAATGTTATCAGCAGAATTAGTAGTCTCCAGAGAGGCTGCCACATGTCAGCAAGCTTCACGTGGCCAGGGTCCGCCCGTGATGTTGCTCCCCAATCAATCACTACTCTCTAGACCTTCCAGATAGACTACCAGAACTTCTCTGCCCATGGGCAACCAGTAGAGCCAGAGGCCTTCCCCCTTTGCTCTTTGGTCTCTAGGCCCTCTGTCAGGCACTCCAAGCTGTGAAGTGACTCAGGGGGAGAAGGAAAGAGATTTCAGAGAAGGAACACATCCAGAGAGAGACAGAGAGAGAGAGGCAAGAGATGCTGAGTGGGGATGCCTTGCGTACTGATATCCTCAGGAAAGTGGGAAAGAGGTACCTGGCCTGCTCTGCCACTGCCCTGAAGCAGTCCGCACCAGGGGCTCCCTTGTGCCTGCGTAGCCTTTCCCAGGGTGTGCTCCAACCCTGTGGCCACTCGGTGTCATAGGTCACAATGGAGGGCCCTGTGTCATCTGCCTGGCGGGCTGGACCTCTGCCATTGGCTCAGTCTAGTCACCAGGCCCGGTGTAAGCTCCGCCCACTCTTCCGGTCAGGGAAGTCTCTCTATGGTGATGGCAAAGAAGCCTTAATCCCGCCCACCTGGCCTTGACTTCACCTACCCGGCCCGCTGACCCTCGCTCCGACCTCTGTGTTGATAAAAATGAATGTCCGCCAGTGGCCAGGTGTCAGCATGTGGGATAAAGGATTGGGGACCTTGCCTGGGGCAGAAGGCAGCCTAGGTCAGCGGGTACCTGGAAGTCTAGTGACTTGTGACACTGCTGCCAGTGAGAAATGGTGACTCCCACACTCACGTATCCCCTGGTGGCAGAATGATAGTGGCGGGTGGAGAAACATGGCTCCGGAGCACACGTTCAACGGGGCAGCAGCCAAAGCAAAGGCCAGGGCCAGTAGTGGACGTCGTGGAGCTGAATGGCGAGCCAGTGAAGGGCCCAAGGATCCCTCCTGTATGTGGCCAACAGGTCATCCGTGTCCCCACGTCCATAAAGCATTGGACTCCTGGGGCCCAGGCTGCCGGGATTTCGGCCTTGCCTTCGGAGCCCGGCCACTTACGCAGCCTTGCACCCGAGGCGGGGACACGTAGACAGCAAAAATGTGGAAAATGGCAGTGTTCCCTCGATTTCCCTGGCATCGGCCTTTTTGAGCGGCTTGCTTTTTTTCCTGGTAGGATAGGGCCCTGACGGAGAAAGGCAGGATTATGTGTGCAGGAAAGGTGTGTGCTGAGAGGGTGACGACGTTGAGACCGTGTTGGGATCTTTAGTCCCAGGAAAGGCCCCTGGCGGGTGTGGGTCAATGTTCTCTACCCATCCCACTTGGCGGGGGGAGGTTTTCACCATACAAAGCAGCAGCGGAATTATTCGTCGCCGGAGAGGTTGCATCTGCCCACAAGCTCCACCTGGCCGGGGTCCGCCCCTCCCGTATTGCGCATGTCAATCAACAGAAGCTAAGACCTTCCAGAGAGACTACCTGCTATTCTGTCCCCACGGGGAAGCAGTACAGCCAGAAGCCTCCCCCGTTCCATCTCTAGGCTCTCTCTCAGGTCCCTCATACCTGTCATGTGTCTCAGGGGTAGAATGAAGAGATTCCTCTGAATGAACACATCCAGAGAGGCCATAGATGCTGAGGAAGGGCGCCTTGCCTGCTGATATCCTAGCGTAAGTGGAAAAGAGGTACCTGCCTGCTGGCCCAGTGTGTCGAACGTGTCCACATCAGGGGTTGCCGACTGTGAAGTTATTCCCTGGGTGCCCCGGATTTTGTGGCCAAAGACGCAAGGGGCCGTTGTCTGTCCATGAGTAAAATGGAGGGGTCTGCGGAACTGGCCGGTTAGGCTGGACCTCTCCTATTGGCTCAGTGTTTGTGACTCGTCCCCGTCAGAAGTTCCGGCCAGCCTTGCGGTGGCTGTCTCCATGGTGATTGGGAAAGAAGCCTTAGGCCCCGCACTCAGCCTTCACCTGGCCTCCCTGGCCTCTTTACCCTCACGTAGACTGCTGTGTGGATAAAAGAAAGGATGTTGGCCAGTGAGCACGTGTCCTGATTTCCTTGGAAGGATTAGGCTCTTTGCCTGGGCAGAAGACAGCCAAGGTCAGCCTGAGCCTAGACACCTAGTGACCTGTGACACTGCAGCCAGTGATAGATGTTCATTTTCATGCTCAGGTATCCGCAGGTGGCGGATTCAGAGTGGTCGGAGAAGAATTGTAACTCGGGATCACACACTCACGAGGGCACGGGCCAAAGGTCAGGGAAAATAGCTGAGGTCGTGGAGCTCTAGCGGAGACAGTGTAGGGCCCGGGCCTCCCTCCCGTACGTGGCAAAGAGGTGATCCATATGCCGCCATGCGCAGACTCTGGACGGCTGGGGCCCTGGATGCCCGGATCTCGGCCTCGTCTACCGAGAAGTGACGCACATGCAGTGTGCCACCGGAGGCTGTGGAGCAGCAGAAGGCAAAATCTTGAAAATGGGGGCTTCAGTTGACTTTGCCTGTGCTCTCCTTTGGCTGAGTGACATCGTGTGTTTCCTAGCGGGTGAAGGCATTCGTGGAGAGAGGCGGTTTCCACGCGTGCAGGCAAAGTGTGTGCTGAGATGATGAGTTGCTGGAGACCAGGGTGGACTCCTCAGACCCAGAATAGGCCTCTGGCAGGTATGTGTCAAGGTTTTCTGCCCATGGCACTCACCCGGGTATTTGCATAGAATGTTATCAGCAGAATTAGTAGTCTCCAGAGAGGCTGCCACATGTCAGCAAGCTTCACGTGGCCAGGGTCCGCCCGTGATGTTGCTCCCCAATCAATCACTACTCTCTAGACCTTCCAGATAGACTACCAGAACTTCTCTGCCCATGGGCAACCAGTAGAGCCAGAGGCCTTCCCCCTTTGCTCTTTGGTCTCTAGGCCCTCTGTCAGGCACTCCAAGCTGTGAAGTGACTCAGGGGGAGAAGGAAAGAGATTTCAGAGAAGGAACACATCCAGAGAGAGACAGAGAGAGAGAGGCAAGAGATGCTGAGTGGGGATGCCTTGCGTACTGATATCCTCAGGAAAGTGGGAAAGAGGTACCTGGCCTGCTCTGCCACTGCCCTGAAGCAGTCCGCACCAGGGGCTCCCTTGTGCCTGCGTAGCCTTTCCCAGGGTGTGCTCCAACCCTGTGGCCACTCGGTGTCATAGGTCACAATGGAGGGCCCTGTGTCATCTGCCTGGCGGGCTGGACCTCTGCCATTGGCTCAGTCTAGTCACCAGGCCCGGTGTAAGCTCCGCCCACTCTTCCGGTCAGGGAAGTCTCTCTATGGTGATGGCAAAGAAGCCTTAATCCCGCCCACCTGGCCTTGACTTCACCTACCCGGCCCGCTGACCCTCGCTCCGACCTCTGTGTTGATAAAAATGAATGTCCGCCAGTGGCCAGGTGTCAGCATGTGGGATAAAGGATTGGGGACCTTGCCTGGGGCAGAAGGCAGCCTAGGTCAGCGGGTACCTGGAAGTCTAGTGACTTGTGACACTGCTGCCAGTGAGAAATGGTGACTCCCACACTCACGTATCCCCTGGTGGCAGAATGATAGTGGCGGGTGGAGAAACATGGCTCCGGAGCACACGTTCAACGGGGCAGCAGCCAAAGCAAAGGCCAGGGCCAGTAGTGGACGTCGTGGAGCTGAATGGCGAGCCAGTGAAGGGCCCAAGGATCCCTCCTGTATGTGGCCAACAGGTCATCCGTGTCCCCACGTCCATAAAGCATTGGACTCCTGGGGCCCAGGCTGCCGGGATTTCGGCCTTGCCTTCGGAGCCCGGCCACTTACGCAGCCTTGCACCCGAGGCGGGGACACGTAGACAGCAAAAATGTGGAAAATGGCAGTGTTCCCTCGATTTCCCTGGCATCGGCCTTTTTGAGCGGCTTGCTTTTTTTCCTGGTAGGATAGGGCCCTGACGGAGAAAGGCAGGATTATGTGTGCAGGAAAGGTGTGTGCTGAGAGGGTGACGACGTTGAGACCGTGTTGGGATCTTTAGTCCCAGGAAAAGCCCCTGGCGGGTGTGGGTCAATGTTCTCTACCCATCCCACTTGGCGGGGGGAGGTTTTCACCATACAAAGCAGCAGCGGAATTATTCGTCGCCGGAGAGGTTGCATCTGCCCACAAGCTCCACCTGGCCGGGGTCCGCCCCTCCCGTATTGCGCATGTCAATCAACAGAAGCTAAGACCTTCCAGAGAGACTACCTGCTATTCTGTCCCCACGGGGAAGCAGTACAGCCAGAAGCCTCCCCCGTTCCATCTCTAGGCTCTCTCTCAGGTCCCTCATACCTGTCATGTGTCTCAGGGGTAGAATGAAGAGATTCCTCTGAATGAACACATCCAGAGAGGCCATAGATGCTGAGGAAGGGCGCCTTGCCTGCTGATATCCTAGCGTAAGTGGAAAAGAGGTACCTGCCTGCTGGCCCAGTGTGTCGAACGTGTCCACATCAGGGGTTGCCGACTGTGAAGTTATTCCCTGGGTGCCCCGGATTTTGTGGCCAAAGACGCAAGGGGCCGTTGTCTGTCCATGAGTAAAATGGAGGGGTCTGCGGAACTGGCCGGTTAGGCTGGACCTCTCCTATTGGCTCAGTGTTTGTGACTCGTCCCCGTCAGAAGTTCCGGCCAGCCTTGCGGTGGCTGTCTCCATGGTGATTGGGAAAGAAGCCTTAGGCCCCGCACTCAGCCTTCACCTGGCCTCCCTGGCCTCTTTACCCTCACGTAGACTGCTGTGTGGATAAAAGAAAGGATGTTGGCCAGTGAGCACGTGTCCTGATTTCCTTGGAAGGATTAGGCTCTTTGCCTGGGCAGAAGACAGCCAAGGTCAGCCTGAGCCTAGACACCTAGTGACCTGTGACACTGCAGCCAGTGATAGATGTTCATTTTCATGCTCAGGTATCCGCAGGTGGCGGATTCAGAGTGGTCGGAGAAGAATTGTAACTCGGGATCACACACTCACGAGGGCACGGGCCAAAGGTCAGGGAAAATAGCTGAGGTCGTGGAGCTCTAGCGGAGACAGTGTAGGGCCCGGGCCTCCCTCCCGTACGTGGCAAAGAGGTGATCCATATGCCGCCATGCGCAGACTCTGGACGGCTGGGGCCCTGGATGCCCGGATCTCGGCCTCGTCTACCGAGAAGTGACGCACATGCAGTGTGCCACCGGAGGCTGTGGAGCAGCAGAAGGCAAAATCTTGAAAATGGGGGCTTCAGTTGACTTTGCCTGTGCTCTCCTTTGGCTGAGTGACATCGTGTGTTTCCTAGCGGGTGAAGGCATTCGTGGAGAGAGGCGGTTTCCACGCGTGCAGGCAAAGTGTGTGCTGAGATGATGAGTTGCTGGAGACCAGGGTGGACTCCTCAGACCCAGAATAGGCCTCTGGCAGGTATGTGTCAAGGTTTTCTGCCCATGGCACTCACCCGGGTATTTGCATAGAATGTTATCAGCAGAATTAGTAGTCTCCAGAGAGGCTGCCACATGTCAGCAAGCTTCACGTGGCCAGGGTCCGCCCGTGATGTTGCTCCCCAATCAATCACTACTCTCTAGACCTTCCAGATAGACTACCAGAACTTCTCTGCCCATGGGCAACCAGTAGAGCCAGAGGCCTTCCCCCTTTGCTCTTTGGTCTCTAGGCCCTCTGTCAGGCACTCCAAGCTGTGAAGTGACTCAGGGGGAGAAGGAAAGAGATTTCAGAGAAGGAACACATCCAGAGAGAGACAGAGAGAGAGAGGCAAGAGATGCTGAGTGGGGATGCCTTGCGTACTGATATCCTCAGGAAAGTGGGAAAGAGGTACCTGGCCTGCTCTGCCACTGCCCTGAAGCAGTCCGCACCAGGGGCTCCCTTGTGCCTGCGTAGCCTTTCCCAGGGTGTGCTCCAACCCTGTGGCCACTCGGTGTCATAGGTCACAATGGAGGGCCCTGTGTCATCTGCCTGGCGGGCTGGACCTCTGCCATTGGCTCAGTCTAGTCACCAGGCCCGGTGTAAGCTCCGCCCACTCTTCCGGTCAGGGAAGTCTCTCTATGGTGATGGCAAAGAAGCCTTAATCCCGCCCACCTGGCCTTGACTTCACCTACCCGGCCCGCTGACCCTCGCTCCGACCTCTGTGTTGATAAAAATGAATGTCCGCCAGTGGCCAGGTGTCAGCATGTGGGATAAAGGATTGGGGACCTTGCCTGGGGCAGAAGGCAGCCTAGGTCAGCGGGTACCTGGAAGTCTAGTGACTTGTGACACTGCTGCCAGTGAGAAATGGTGACTCCCACACTCACGTATCCCCTGGTGGCAGAATGATAGTGGCGGGTGGAGAAACATGGCTCCGGAGCACACGTTCAACGGGGCAGCAGCCAAAGCAAAGGCCAGGGCCAGTAGTGGACGTCGTGGAGCTGAATGGCGAGCCAGTGAAGGGCCCAAGGATCCCTCCTGTATGTGGCCAACAGGTCATCCGTGTCCCCACGTCCATAAAGCATTGGACTCCTGGGGCCCAGGCTGCCGGGATTTCGGCCTTGCCTTCGGAGCCCGGCCACTTACGCAGCCTTGCACCCGAGGCGGGGACACGTAGACAGCAAAAATGTGGAAAATGGCAGTGTTCCCTCGATTTCCCTGGCATCGGCCTTTTTGAGCGGCTTGCTTTTTTTCCTGGTAGGATAGGGCCCTGACGGAGAAAGGCAGGATTATGTGTGCAGGAAAGGTGTGTGCTGAGAGGGTGACGACGTTGAGACCGTGTTGGGATCTTTAGTCCCAGGAAAGGCCCCTGGCGGGTGTGGGTCAATGTTCTCTACCCATCCCACTTGGCGGGGGGAGGTTTTCACCATACAAAGCAGCAGCGGAATTATTCGTCGCCGGAGAGGTTGCATCTGCCCACAAGCTCCACCTGGCCGGGGTCCGCCCCTCCCGTATTGCGCATGTCAATCAACAGAAGCTAAGACCTTCCAGAGAGACTACCTGCTATTCTGTCCCCACGGGGAAGCAGTACAGCCAGAAGCCTCCCCCGTTCCATCTCTAGGCTCTCTCTCAGGTCCCTCATACCTGTCATGTGTCTCAGGGGTAGAATGAAGAGATTCCTCTGAATGAACACATCCAGAGAGGCCATAGATGCTGAGGAAGGGCGCCTTGCCTGCTGATATCCTAGCGTAAGTGGAAAAGAGGTACCTGCCTGCTGGCCCAGTGTGTCGAACGTGTCCACATCAGGGGTTGCCGACTGTGAAGTTATTCCCTGGGTGCCCCGGATTTTGTGGCCAAAGACGCAAGGGGCCGTTGTCTGTCCATGAGTAAAATGGAGGGGTCTGCGGAACTGGCCGGTTAGGCTGGACCTCTCCTATTGGCTCAGTGTTTGTGACTCGTCCCCGTCAGAAGTTCCGGCCAGCCTTGCGGTGGCTGTCTCCATGGTGATTGGGAAAGAAGCCTTAGGCCCCGCACTCAGCCTTCACCTGGCCTCCCTGGCCTCTTTACCCTCACGTAGACTGCTGTGTGGATAAAAGAAAGGATGTTGGCCAGTGAGCACGTGTCCTGATTTCCTTGGAAGGATTAGGCTCTTTGCCTGGGCAGAAGACAGCCAAGGTCAGCCTGAGCCTAGACACCTAGTGACCTGTGACACTGCAGCCAGTGATAGATGTTCATTTTCATGCTCAGGTATCCGCAGGTGGCGGATTCAGAGTGGTCGGAGAAGAATTGTAACTCGGGATCACACACTCACGAGGGCACGGGCCAAAGGTCAGGGAAAATAGCTGAGGTCGTGGAGCTCTAGCGGAGACAGTGTAGGGCCCGGGCCTCCCTCCCGTACGTGGCAAAGAGGTGATCCATATGCCGCCATGCGCAGACTCTGGACGGCTGGGGCCCTGGATGCCCGGATCTCGGCCTCGTCTACCGAGAAGTGACGCACATGCAGTGTGCCACCGGAGGCTGTGGAGCAGCAGAAGGCAAAATCTTGAAAATGGGGGCTTCAGTTGACTTTGCCTGTGCTCTCCTTTGGCTGAGTGACATCGTGTGTTTCCTAGCGGGTGAAGGCATTCGTGGAGAGAGGCGGTTTCCACGCGTGCAGGCAAAGTGTGTGCTGAGATGATGAGTTGCTGGAGACCAGGGTGGACTCCTCAGACCCAGAATAGGCCTCTGGCAGGTATGTGTCAAGGTTTTCTGCCCATGGCACTCACCCGGGTATTTGCATAGAATGTTATCAGCAGAATTAGTAGTCTCCAGAGAGGCTGCCACATATCAGCAAGCTTCACGTGGCCAGGGTCCGCCCGTGATGTTGCTCCCCAATCAATCACTACTCTCTAGACCTTCCAGATAGACTACCAGAACTTCTCTGCCCATGGGCAACCAGTAGAGCCAGAGGCCTTCCCCCTTTGCTCTTTGGTCTCTAGGCCCTCTGTCAGGCACTCCAAGCTGTGAAGTGACTCAGGGGGAGAAGGAAAGAGATTTCAGAGAAGGAACACATCCAGAGAGAGACAGAGAGAGAGAGGCAAGAGATGCTGAGTGGGGATGCCTTGCGTACTGATATCCTCAGGAAAGTGGGAAAGAGGTACCTGGCCTGCTCTGCCACTGCCCTGAAGCAGTCCGCACCAGGGGCTCCCTTGTGCCTGCGTAGCCTTTCCCAGGGTGTGCTCCAACCCTGTGGCCACTCGGTGTCATAGGTCACAATGGAGGGCCCTGTGTCATCTGCCTGGCGGGCTGGACCTCTGCCATTGGCTCAGTCTAGTCACCAGGCCCGGTGTAAGCTCCGCCCACTCTTCCGGTCAGGGAAGTCTCTCTATGGTGATGGCAAAGAAGCCTTAATCCCGCCCACCTGGCCTTGACTTCACCTACCCGGCCCGCTGACCCTCGCTCCGACCTCTGTGTTGATAAAAATGAATGTCCGCCAGTGGCCAGGTGTCAGCATGTGGGATAAAGGATTGGGGACCTTGCCTGGGGCAGAAGGCAGCCTAGGTCAGCGGGTACCTGGAAGTCTAGTGACTTGTGACACTGCTGCCAGTGAGAAATGGTGACTCCCACACTCACGTATCCCCTGGTGGCAGAATGATAGTGGCGGGTGGAGAAACATGGCTCCGGAGCACACGTTCAACGGGGCAGCAGCCAAAGCAAAGGCCAGGGCCAGTAGTGGACGTCGTGGAGCTGAATGGCGAGCCAGTGAAGGGCCCAAGGATCCCTCCGGTATGTGGCCAACAGGTCATCCGTGTCCCCACGTCCATAAAGCATTGGACTCCTGGGGCCCAGGCTGCCGGGATTTCGGCCTTGCCTTCGGAGCCCGGCCACTTACGCAGCCTTGCACCCGAGGCGGGGACACGTAGACAGCAAAAATGTGGAAAATGGCAGTGTTCCCTCGATTTCCCTGGCATCGGCCTTTTTGAGCGGCTTGCTTTTTTTCCTGGTAGGATAGGGCCCTGACGGAGAAAGGCAGGATTATGTGTGCAGGAAAGGTGTGTGCTGAGAGGGTGACGACGTTGAGACCGTGTTGGGATCTTTAGTCCCAGGAAAGGCCCCTGGCGGGTGTGGGTCAATGTTCTCTACCCATCCCACTTGGCGGGGGGAGGTTTTCACCATACAAAGCAGCAGCGGAATTATTCGTCGCCGGAGAGGTTGCATCTGCCCACAAGCTCCACCTGGCCGGGGTCCGCCCCTCCCGTATTGCGCATGTCAATCAACAGAAGCTAAGACCTTCCAGAGAGACTACCTGCTATTCTGTCCCCACGGGGAAGCAGTACAGCCAGAAGCCTCCCCCGTTCCATCTCTAGGCTCTCTCTCAGGTCCCTCATACCTGTCATGTGTCTCAGGGGTAGAATGAAGAGATTCCTCTGAATGAACACATCCAGAGAGGCCATAGATGCTGAGGAAGGGCGCCTTGCCTGCTGATATCCTAGCGTAAGTGGAAAAGAGGTACCTGCCTGCTGGCCCAGTGTGTCGAACGTGTCCACATCAGGGGTTGCCGACTGTGAAGTTATTCCCTGGGTGCCCCGGATTTTGTGGCCAAAGACGCAAGGGGCCGTTGTCTGTCCATGAGTAAAATGGAGGGGTCTGCGGAACTGGCCGGTTAGGCTGGACCTCTCCTATTGGCTCAGTGTTTGTGACTCGTCCCCGTCAGAAGTTCCGGCCAGCCTTGCGGTGGCTGTCTCCATGGTGATTGGGAAAGAAGCCTTAGGCCCCGCACTCAGCCTTCACCTGGCCTCCCTGGCCTCTTTACCCTCACGTAGACTGCTGTGTGGATAAAAGAAAGGATGTTGGCCAGTGAGCACGTGTCCTGATTTCCTTGGAAGGATTAGGCTCTTTGCCTGGGCAGAAGACAGCCAAGGTCAGCCTGAGCCTAGACACCTAGTGACCTGTGACACTGCAGCCAGTGATAGATGTTCATTTTCATGCTCAGGTATCCGCAGGTGGCGGATTCAGAGTGGTCGGAGAAGAATTGTAACTCGGGATCACACACTCACGAGGGCACGGGCCAAAGGTCAGGGAAAATAGCTGAGGTCGTGGAGCTCTAGCGGAGACAGTGTAGGGCCCGGGCCTCCCTCCCGTACGTGGCAAAGAGGTGATCCATATGCCGCCATGCGCAGACTCTGGACGGCTGGGGCCCTGGATGCCCGGATCTCGGCCTCGTCTACCGAGAAGTGACGCACATGCAGTGTGCCACCGGAGGCTGTGGAGCAGCAGAAGGCAAAATCTTGAAAATGGGGGCTTCAGTTGACTTTGCCTGTGCTCTCCTTTGGCTGAGTGACATCGTGTGTTTCCTAGCGGGTGAAGGCATTCGTGGAGAGAGGCGGTTTCCACGCGTGCAGGCAAAGTGTGTGCTGAGATGATGAGTTGCTGGAGACCAGGGTGGACTCCTCAGACCCAGAATAGGCCTCTGGCAGGTATGTGTCAAGGTTTTCTGCCCATGGCACTCACCCGGGTATTTGCATAGAATGTTATCAGCAGAATTAGTAGTCTCCAGAGAGGCTGCCACATGTCAGCAAGCTTCACGTGGCCAGGGTCCGCCCGTGATGTTGCTCCCCAATCAATCACTACTCTCTAGACCTTCCAGATAGACTACCAGAACTTCTCTGCCCATGGGCAACCAGTAGAGCCAGAGGCCTTCCCCCTTTGCTCTTTGGTCTCTAGGCCCTCTGTCAGGCACTCCAAGCTGTGAAGTGACTCAGGGGGAGAAGGAAAGAGATTTCAGAGAAGGAACACATCCAGAGAGAGACAGAGAGAGAGAGGCAAGAGATGCTGAGTGGGGATGCCTTGCGTACTGATATCCTCAGGAAAGTGGGAAAGAGGTACCTGGCCTGCTCTGCCACTGCCCTGAAGCAGTCCGCACCAGGGGCTCCCTTGTGCCTGCGTAGCCTTTCCCAGGGTGTGCTCCAACCCTGTGGCCACTCGGTGTCATAGGTCACAATGGAGGGCCCTGTGTCATCTGCCTGGCGGGCTGGACCTCTGCCATTGGCTCAGTCTAGTCACCAGGCCCGGTGTAAGCTCCGCCCACTCTTCCGGTCAGGGAAGTCTCTCTATGGTGATGGCAAAGAAGCCTTAATCCCGCCCACCTGGCCTTGACTTCACCTACCCGGCCCGCTGACCCTCGCTCCGACCTCTGTGTTGATAAAAATGAATGTCCGCCAGTGGCCAGGTGTCAGCATGTGGGATAAAGGATTGGGGACCTTGCCTGGGGCAGAAGGCAGCCTAGGTCAGCGGGTACCTGGAAGTCTAGTGACTTGTGACACTGCTGCCAGTGAGAAATGGTGACTCCCACACTCACGTATCCCCTGGTGGCAGAATGATAGTGGCGGGTGGAGAAACATGGCTCCGGAGCACACGTTCAACGGGGCAGCAGCCAAAGCAAAGGCCAGGGCCAGTAGTGGACGTCGTGGAGCTGAATGGCGAGCCAGTGAAGGGCCCAAGGATCCCTCCGGTATGTGGCCAACAGGTCATCCGTGTCCCCACGTCCATAAAGCATTGGACTCCTGGGGCCCAGGCTGCCGGGATTTCGGCCTTGCCTTCGGAGCCCGGCCACTTACGCAGCCTTGCACCCGAGGCGGGGACACGTAGACAGCAAAAATGTGGAAAATGGCAGTGTTCCCTCGATTTCCCTGGCATCGGCCTTTTTGAGCGGCTTGCTTTTTTTCCTGGTAGGATAGGGCCCTGACGGAGAAAGGCAGGATTATGTGTGCAGGAAAGGTGTGTGCTGAGAGGGTGACGACGTTGAGACCGTGTTGGGATCTTTAGTCCCAGGAAAGGCCCCTGGCGGGTGTGGGTCAATGTTCTCTACCCATCCCACTTGGCGGGGGGAGGTTTTCACCATACAAAGCAGCAGCGGAATTATTCGTCGCCGGAGAGGTTGCATCTGCCCACAAGCTCCACCTGGCCGGGGTCCGCCCCTCCCGTATTGCGCATGTCAATCAACAGAAGCTAAGACCTTCCAGAGAGACTACCTGCTATTCTGTCCCCACGGGGAAGCAGTACAGCCAGAAGCCTCCCCCGTTCCATCTCTAGGCTCTCTCTCAGGTCCCTCATACCTGTCATGTGTCTCAGGGGTAGAATGAAGAGATTCCTCTGAATGAACACATCCAGAGAGGCCATAGATGCTGAGGAAGGGCGCCTTGCCTGCTGATATCCTAGCGTAAGTGGAAAAGAGGTACCTGCCTGCTGGCCCAGTGTGTCGAACGTGTCCACATCAGGGGTTGCCGACTGTGAAGTTATTCCCTGGGTGCCCCGGATTTTGTGGCCAAAGACGCAAGGGGCCGTTGTCTGTCCATGAGTAAAATGGAGGGGTCTGCGGAACTGGCCGGTTAGGCTGGACCTCTCCTATTGGCTCAGTGTTTGTGACTCGTCCCCGTCAGAAGTTCCGGCCAGCCTTGCGGTGGCTGTCTCCATGGTGATTGGGAAAGAAGCCTTAGGCCCCGCACTCAGCCTTCACCTGGCCTCCCTGGCCTCTTTACCCTCACGTAGACTGCTGTGTGGATAAAAGAAAGGATGTTGGCCAGTGAGCACGTGTCCTGATTTCCTTGGAAGGATTAGGCTCTTTGCCTGGGCAGAAGACAGCCAAGGTCAGCCTGAGCCTAGACACCTAGTGACCTGTGACACTGCAGCCAGTGATAGATGTTCATTTTCATGCTCAGGTATCCGCAGGTGGCGGATTCAGAGTGGTCGGAGAAGAATTGTAACTCGGGATCACACACTCACGAGGGCACGGGCCAAAGGTCAGGGAAAATAGCTGAGGTCGTGGAGCTCTAGCGGAGACAGTGTAGGGCCCGGGCCTCCCTCCCGTACGTGGCAAAGAGGTGATCCATATGCCGCCATGCGCAGACTCTGGACGGCTGGGGCCCTGGATGCCCGGATCTCGGCCTCGTCTACCGAGAAGTGACGCACATGCAGTGTGCCACCGGAGGCTGTGGAGCAGCAGAAGGCAAAATCTTGAAAATGGGGGCTTCAGTTGACTTTGCCTGTGCTCTCCTTTGGCTGAGTGACATCGTGTGTTTCCTAGCGGGTGAAGGCATTCGTGGAGAGAGGCGGTTTCCACGCGTGCAGGCAAAGTGTGTGCTGAGATGATGAGTTGCTGGAGACCAGGGTGGACTCCTCAGACCCAGAATAGGCCTCTGGCAGGTATGTGTCAAGGTTTTCTGCCCATGGCACTCACCCGGGTATTTGCATAGAATGTTATCAGCAGAATTAGTAGTCTCCAGAGAGGCTGCCACATGTCAGCAAGCTTCACGTGGCCAGGGTCCGCCCGTGATGTTGCTCCCCAATCAATCACTACTCTCTAGACCTTCCAGATAGACTACCAGAACTTCTCTGCCCATGGGCAACCAGTAGAGCCAGAGGCCTTCCCCCTTTGCTCTTTGGTCTCTAGGCCCTCTGTCAGGCACTCCAAGCTGTGAAGTGACTCAGGGGGAGAAGGAAAGAGATTTCAGAGAAGGAACACATCCAGAGAGAGACAGAGAGAGAGAGGCAAGAGATGCTGAGTGGGGATGCCTTGCGTACTGATATCCTCAGGAAAGTGGGAAAGAGGTACCTGGCCTGCTCTGCCACTGCCCTGAAGCAGTCCGCACCAGGGGCTCCCTTGTGCCTGCGTAGCCTTTCCCAGGGTGTGCTCCAACCCTGTGGCCACTCGGTGTCATAGGTCACAATGGAGGGCCCTGTGTCATCTGCCTGGCGGGCTGGACCTCTGCCATTGGCTCAGTCTAGTCACCAGGCCCGGTGTAAGCTCCGCCCACTCTTCCGGTCAGGGAAGTCTCTCTATGGTGATGGCAAAGAAGCCTTAATCCCGCCCACCTGGCCTTGACTTCACCTACCCGGCCCGCTGACCCTCGCTCCGACCTCTGTGTTGATAAAAATGAATGTCCGCCAGTGGCCAGGTGTCAGCATGTGGGATAAAGGATTGGGGACCTTGCCTGGGGCAGAAGGCAGCCTAGGTCAGCGGGTACCTGGAAGTCTAGTGACTTGTGACACTGCTGCCAGTGAGAAATGGTGACTCCCACACTCACGTATCCCCTGGTGGCAGAATGATAGTGGCGGGTGGAGAAACATGGCTCCGGAGCACACGTTCAACGGGGCAGCAGCCAAAGCAAAGGCCAGGGCCAGTAGTGGACGTCGTGGAGCTGAATGGCGAGCCAGTGAAGGGCCCAAGGATCCCTCCGGTATGTGGCCAACAGGTCATCCGTGTCCCCACGTCCATAAAGCATTGGACTCCTGGGGCCCAGGCTGCCGGGATTTCGGCCTTGCCTTCGGAGCCCGGCCACTTACGCAGCCTTGCACCCGAGGCGGGGACACGTAGACAGCAAAAATGTGGAAAATGGCAGTGTTCCCTCGATTTCCCTGGCATCGGCCTTTTTGAGCGGCTTGCTTTTTTTCCTGGTAGGATAGGGCCCTGACGGAGAAAGGCAGGATTATGTGTGCAGGAAAGGTGTGTGCTGAGAGGGTGACGACGTTGAGACCGTGTTGGGATCTTTAGTCCCAGGAAAGGCCCCTGGCGGGTGTGGGTCAATGTTCTCTACCCATCCCACTTGGCGGGGGGAGGTTTTCACCATACAAAGCAGCAGCGGAATTATTCGTCGCCGGAGAGGTTGCATCTGCCCACAAGCTCCACCTGGCCGGGGTCCGCCCCTCCCGTATTGCGCATGTCAATCAACAGAAGCTAAGACCTTCCAGAGAGACTACCTGCTATTCTGTCCCCACGGGGAAGCAGTACAGCCAGAAGCCTCCCCCGTTCCATCTCTAGGCTCTCTCTCAGGTCCCTCATACCTGTCATGTGTCTCAGGGGTAGAATGAAGAGATTCCTCTGAATGAACACATCCAGAGAGGCCATAGATGCTGAGGAAGGGCGCCTTGCCTGCTGATATCCTAGCGTAAGTGGAAAAGAGGTACCTGCCTGCTGGCCCAGTGTGTCGAACGTGTCCACATCAGGGGTTGCCGACTGTGAAGTTATTCCCTGGGTGCCCCGGATTTTGTGGCCAAAGACGCAAGGGGCCGTTGTCTGTCCATGAGTAAAATGGAGGGGTCTGCGGAACTGGCCGGTTAGGCTGGACCTCTCCTATTGGCTCAGTGTTTGTGACTCGTCCCCGTCAGAAGTTCCGGCCAGCCTTGCGGTGGCTGTCTCCATGGTGATTGGGAAAGAAGCCTTAGGCCCCGCACTCAGCCTTCACCTGGCCTCCCTGGCCTCTTTACCCTCACGTAGACTGCTGTGTGGATAAAAGAAAGGATGTTGGCCAGTGAGCACGTGTCCTGATTTCCTTGGAAGGATTAGGCTCTTTGCCTGGGCAGAAGACAGCCAAGGTCAGCCTGAGCCTAGACACCTAGTGACCTGTGACACTGCAGCCAGTGATAGATGTTCATTTTCATGCTCAGGTATCCGCAGGTGGCGGATTCAGAGTGGTCGGAGAAGAATTGTAACTCGGGATCACACACTCACGAGGGCACGGGCCAAAGGTCAGGGAAAATAGCTGAGGTCGTGGAGCTCTAGCGGAGACAGTGTAGGGCCCGGGCCTCCCTCCCGTACGTGGCAAAGAGGTGATCCATATGCCGCCATGCGCAGACTCTGGACGGCTGGGGCCCTGGATGCCCGGATCTCGGCCTCGTCTACCGAGAAGTGACGCACATGCAGTGTGCCACCGGAGGCTGTGGAGCAGCAGAAGGCAAAATCTTGAAAATGGGGGCTTCAGTTGACTTTGCCTGTGCTCTCCTTTGGCTGAGTGACATCGTGTGTTTCCTAGCGGGTGAAGGCATTCGTGGAGAGAGGCGGTTTCCACGCGTGCAGGCAAAGTGTGTGCTGAGATGATGAGTTGCTGGAGACCAGGGTGGACTCCTCAGACCCAGAATAGGCCTCTGGCAGGTATGTGTCAAGGTTTTCTGCCCATGGCACTCACCCGGGTATTTGCATAGAATGTTATCAGCAGAATTAGTAGTCTCCAGAGAGGCTGCCACATGTCAGCAAGCTTCACGTGGCCAGGGTCCGCCCGTGATGTTGCTCCCCAATCAATCACTACTCTCTAGACCTTCCAGATAGACTACCAGAACTTCTCTGCCCATGGGCAACCAGTAGAGCCAGAGGCCTTCCCCCTTTGCTCTTTGGTCTCTAGGCCCTCTGTCAGGCACTCCAAGCTGTGAAGTGACTCAGGGGGAGAAGGAAAGAGATTTCAGAGAAGGAACACATCCAGAGAGAGACAGAGAGAGAGAGGCAAGAGATGCTGAGTGGGGATGCCTTGCGTACTGATATCCTCAGGAAAGTGGGAAAGAGGTACCTGGCCTGCTCTGCCACTGCCCTGAAGCAGTCCGCACCAGGGGCTCCCTTGTGCCTGCGTAGCCTTTCCCAGGGTGTGCTCCAACCCTGTGGCCACTCGGTGTCATAGGTCACAATGGAGGGCCCTGTGTCATCTGCCTGGCGGGCTGGACCTCTGCCATTGGCTCAGTCTAGTCACCAGGCCCGGTGTAAGCTCCGCCCACTCTTCCGGTCAGGGAAGTCTCTCTATGGTGATGGCAAAGAAGCCTTAATCCCGCCCACCTGGCCTTGACTTCACCTACCCGGCCCGCTGACCCTCGCTCCGACCTCTGTGTTGATAAAAATGAATGTCCGCCAGTGGCCAGGTGTCAGCATGTGGGATAAAGGATTGGGGACCTTGCCTGGGGCAGAAGGCAGCCTAGGTCAGCGGGTACCTGGAAGTCTAGTGACTTGTGACACTGCTGCCAGTGAGAAATGGTGACTCCCACACTCACGTATCCCCTGGTGGCAGAATGATAGTGGCGGGTGGAGAAACATGGCTCCGGAGCACACGTTCAACGGGGCAGCAGCCAAAGCAAAGGCCAGGGCCAGTAGTGGACGTCGTGGAGCTGAATGGCGAGCCAGTGAAGGGCCCAAGGATCCCTCCTGTATGTGGCCAACAGGTCATCCGTGTCCCCACGTCCATAAAGCATTGGACTCCTGGGGCCCAGGCTGCCGGGATTTCGGCCTTGCCTTCGGAGCCCGGCCACTTACGCAGCCTTGCACCCGAGGCGGGGACACGTAGACAGCAAAAATGTGGAAAATGGCAGTGTTCCCTCGATTTCCCTGGCATCGGCCTTTTTGAGCGGCTTGCTTTTTTTCCTGGTAGGATAGGGCCCTGACGGAGAAAGGCAGGATTATGTGTGCAGGAAAGGTGTGTGCTGAGAGGGTGACGACGTTGAGACCGTGTTGGGATCTTTAGTCCCAGGAAAGGCCCCTGGCGGGTGTGGGTCAATGTTCTCTACCCATCCCACTTGGCGGGGGGAGGTTTTCACCATACAAAGCAGCAGCGGAATTATTCGTCGCCGGAGAGGTTGCATCTGCCCACAAGCTCCACCTGGCCGGGGTCCGCCCCTCCCGTATTGCGCATGTCAATCAACAGAAGCTAAGACCTTCCAGAGAGACTACCTGCTATTCTGTCCCCACGGGGAAGCAGTACAGCCAGAAGCCTCCCCCGTTCCATCTCTAGGCTCTCTCTCAGGTCCCTCATACCTGTCATGTGTCTCAGGGGTAGAATGAAGAGATTCCTCTGAATGAACACATCCAGAGAGGCCATAGATGCTGAGGAAGGGCGCCTTGCCTGCTGATATCCTAGCGTAAGTGGAAAAGAGGTACCTGCCTGCTGGCCCAGTGTGTCGAACGTGTCCACATCAGGGGTTGCCGACTGTGAAGTTATTCCCTGGGTGCCCCGGATTTTGTGGCCAAAGACGCAAGGGGCCGTTGTCTGTCCATGAGTAAAATGGAGGGGTCTGCGGAACTGGCCGGTTAGGCTGGACCTCTCCTATTGGCTCAGTGTTTGTGACTCGTCCCCGTCAGAAGTTCCGACCAGCCTTGCGGTGGCTGTCTCCATGGTGATTGGGAAAGAAGCCTTAGGCCCCGCACTCAGCCTTCACCTGGCCTCCCTGGCCTCTTTACCCTCACGTAGACTGCTGTGTGGATAAAAGAAAGGATGTTGGCCAGTGAGCACGTGTCCTGATTTCCTTGGAAGGATTAGGCTCTTTGCCTGGGCAGAAGACAGCCAAGGTCAGCCTGAGCCTAGACACCTAGTGACCTGTGACACTGCAGCCAGTGATAGATGTTCATTTTCATGCTCAGGTATCCGCAGGTGGCGGATTCAGAGTGGTCGGAGAAGAATTGTAACTCGGGATCACACACTCACGAGGGCACGGGCCAAAGGTCAGGGAAAATAGCTGAGGTCGTGGAGCTCTAGCGGAGACAGTGTAGGGCCCGGGCCTCCCTCCCGTACGTGGCAAAGAGGTGATCCATATGCCGCCATGCGCAGACTCTGGACGGCTGGGGCCCTGGATGCCCGGATTTGGGCCTTGTCTACCGAGAAGTGACGCACATGCAGTGTGCCACCGGAGGCTGTGGAGCAGCAGAGGGCAAAATCTTGAAAATGGGGGCTTCAGTTGACTTTGCCTGTGCTTCTCCTTTGGCTGAGTGACATCGTGTGTTTCCTAGCAGGTGAAGACATTCGTGGAGAGAGGCGGTTTCCATGCGTGCAGGCAAAGTGTGTGCTGAGATGATGAGTTGCTGGAGACCAGGGTGGACTCTTCAGACCCAAAATAGGCCTCTGGCAGGTATACACGATATGAAGCGATTTGACCTTGTTTGATTCAAAACGATGTGACTCGACTCGATTCACCTGATTCGATTCGACGCTGTTCGGTGACAGTCAGTGCGATTCTGCTTGATTCCGCTCGATTAGGTGTGATTCGGCAGTATGCAGCTCTTTTCGGCTGTATTCAGCTCCATTCGTCTCTATTCAGCTTATTCGGCTCTATTCGACTGTATTCGACTCTACTCTTTTCCAGTCGATTCTACTCCATTCTATTCCTTCTATTCTGTTCTAATCTCTTCTATTCCACTCTACTCTGTTCTATTCTCCCCTCCCCTCCCCTCCCCTCCCCTTCTCTAATCTATACGTCTCGATTGGATTTGACCCGTTGAACGCGATTCGAGGCGATGAAGCTTGAATCGGCTCGATTCGGCTCGATTTGGCTCTATTCGGCTCAGTTAGGCTCCATTCAGCTTGTTTTGGCTTGAATCGCTTCGAATCTGCTCGATTTGGCCTTCTTCGGCCCTATTCTGCTCTATTCGACTCTTTTCTACTCTATTCGTTTCTATTTGACTCCATTCTACTCCATTCTATTCATTCCACACTATTCTACACTATTCTACTCTATTCTGCTCTACCCTACCCAACACCACCCTAATTTACTCTACTTGCTTCTACAGGATTCCTCTCATTTTGTCTGCATTTGGCTCTATTCAGCTCTATTCTACTCTTCTCTACTCTATTGTATTGTTTCTACTCTGTTCTGTACTATTCTACTCTATTCTACCCTACCCTATGCTACCCAACTCTAAGGTATTGTAATCCACTTGATTGGATTTAATTCAACCCATTTCAATGCGATTCGGCTCGATTTGGCTCTGTTCAAATCTATTCTACTCTACTCTAACCGACTCTTTTCTGTATTCGTTCTGTGTTGTTGTGTTCTATTTTGTTGTGTTCTGTTCTCTTTTATTCTATTCTACTCTATTCTACCCTACTCTAGCCTACCCGAACCTCCCCTACTCTAGTCTATTCAATTGAATTCGAGAAATTTTGACGCGACTAGGGGCCGAATCGGTGTGATTCATGTCCATTCGGCTCCATTTGTCTCGAATAGTGTCGATTCAGCTCGATTAGGCTCGATTTGGCTCCATTAGGCTCGATTCACTGGATTCGGCTCGATTTCGCTCAATTCAGCTCGATTTGGCCCTCTTTGGCCCTCTTCGGCTCTCTTCAGCTCTTTTCTACTCTACTCGATTCCATTGCACACCATTCTACTCCATTCTACGCTCTTCTACTATACCCTACTGTAATTGATTCGATGGGATTCGACGCCAGTCGACGCGGTTTGTCTCGTTTCGTCTCCATTCAGCTTGATTCGACTCTGTTCTACTCTACTCTATTCTACTCTACACTATTCTGCTCTGCTCTACCCTTTTCTACTCTATTCTATTGTATCCTTTCCATTCTCTTCTACTGTGTTCAAGTCTACTCTATTCCATCCTACCCTAATCTAATCTATTCTACTGGATTCGATTCCACGCATCTCGATGCGATTCGGCTCAAATCGGCTCCTTTCCACTCCATTCATCCCCAATCGGCTCAAATCGGTTCGATTCAGCTCTAATCGGCTCCATTCGGCTCCAGTCAGCTCGAATAGGCTCTATTCAGCTCTATTCGGCTCTATTAGACTCTACTCAACTCTATTATCTCTTTTCGACTCCACTCGACTCCATGCTACACCATTCTACTCCATCCTAAACTATTCTCTACTGTATTGTATTGTACTCTACCCTACTCTAGTCTATTCTAATAGATTGGATTGGATTGGATTGGAATTGATCAGATTCAATGCAATTCGACGGGATTCGACGCGATACGGCACGATTCCATGGGATTCGGCGTGATTCGTCTTGGTTTCTATCCATTTAGCTCTTTTGGGCTCTATTTGGCTCTATTCGGCAATGTTCGACTCTGCTCTACTCTACTCTTCTATACTCTGCTCGTCTCGACCCTATTCTTTCAGTTCTGTTCTGTTCTGTTCTACTGCACTCTATTCTACCCTACCCTACCCTAACTTAGCCTACTGTAATCTGTTCTATGCTATTCGACACACTTGAGTGGGATTCGACCTGATTCGGGTCATATCGGCTCGATTCATCTCCTTTCTGCTCCATTAAACTCGATTCGGTTCTATTCGGCTCTTTTCCACTCTATTCGGCTCTTTTTGGCAGTATTCGACTCTATTTGACTCTAGTCTACTCGATTCTTTCTGTTCTGTTCTATTCTACTCTATTCTATTCTTCTCTACCCTACCCTAACCTTACCTTCCCCACACTAATCTATTTGATTCGATTCGACACGTTTCAAACGACTCGACATGATTCATCTCGATTCACCTTGAAATTGGTCAATTCGGCTGTATTCAGCTCTCTTTGGCTCTTTTCGGCTCTCTTCAACTCAATTTGACTCTATTCTACTGGACCCGACTCTACTTAATTCTATTCTCTTCTTTCTATTGTGTTCTGTTGTGTTGTAGTCTAGCCTCTCCTGCCGTACCCTCCTCTACTCTAATCTATTCGATTCAACGCATTTCGACGCGATTCCATGTGATTAGGCTTGAATCGGCTCGATTTAGCTCTATTTGGCTTGAATTGGGTCAATTCGTCTCGATTCTGCTCAATTCAGCATAATTAGGCTCGAGTGAACCTTATTCAGCCCTGTTCAGCTCTACTCAACCCTTTCTACTTTATTTGTCTCTATTTGGCTCCATTCAACTCCCTTCCACACCATTCTACTCTTTTCTACTCTATTCTATTCTGTTCTACCCTACCCTACTCTAATCTATTCTAATCGATTCGATTCATCACGATTTGTCTCCTTTCCTCTCCATTTGAATCGATTCGGCTTGAATTGGATCTATTCATCTATATTCTGCACTACCCGACTCTGACTATTCCACTCTACTCAACTCTACTCCATTCTACTCTTGGTATTCTCTTCTGTTCTACTCTATTCTATTCTTCTGTGCCCTTCCCTACTGAATCCCAGTCTAACCTACACTACTCTAATCTATTCAATTTAATTCGATTCCATTCAGTTTGACACCATTCGACCCGATTTGAGACAATTCGACGGGATTCGGTGAGATTCCGCAAGATTTGATGCGTTTTGGTGGGATTTGATGGAATTCGACGAGATCCGATGCAATAGGATGCAATTAAGTGTGTTTTGGCTCGATTTTGCTGGGTTCAGTTTGTCTCTATTTGGCTCATTTCAGCTCCACTAGGCTCCATTCATCCCGAATCTGGTCGACTCGACTCGATTCGGCTCATTTTGGCCATATTTGGTCCTATTCAGCGTTATCCGGCTCTATTCAACTCTTTTCTACTCTCTGCATCTGTGTTCGAATCCATTTGACTCCATTCCACACCATTCTATTCCATTCTACACTACTGTATTCTACAAAACCCTCCCCCACCCTAGCCTATCCTAATCTAGTCTGCTCTTTTCTAGTCTCCTTTTCTAATTTCTCTGTTCCATCCTATGCTACTCTACCATACCCTGCACTAAGCTAACCTACCCTGACCTATGCTGTTCTATTCTATTTCCTTCTATTTTCTCTGTTCCACCGTATGCTTCCCTACCTTATGCTACCCCACCGTACCATACTCTACTACTTAGGGTTACTCAATAAGGGTCCTAATTAAGGGGAGTAGTTCGGGCAAGGGTACTCCTTAAGGCAAGGGTACTAGTTCAGGCTACTAGTTAAGGCCAGGGTACTAGTTAAGGCCAGGCTACTAGTTAAGGCATGGGTACTTGTTGAGGGTACTGGTTAAGGCAAGGGTACCAGTTCAGGCTACTTGTTAAGGACATACTACTAGTGAAGGCAAGGGTACTAGTGAAGACTACTGGTTAAGGCAAGGGTACTTGTTAGGACTACTAGTTAAGGCAAGGGTACTAGATTAGGCTAAGAGTTTAGGCAAGAGTACTCGTTCAGATTACTGACTTAGGGTACTATTCAAGACTAGTTGTCTAGGCTACTGCTCTCTGCCACTAGTCTAGCTGACTAGTCCAGCTTACTAGTCTAGGCTTCTACTCTAGCCTTCTGTTGTCTACTCTAATGTAGTCTACTTGCATCTACCCTAGTCTTCCTATCCTAAACTACCCTACCCTAACCTATTCTAATCGATTCCATTTGATTCGATTCAAAGCATTTCGATGCCACTGGAGACCATCATGCTTGAGTCGGCTCGATTCAGCTCGATTTGGCTCGAATCGCTTCAATTCAGCTCGTTTCCACTCGGTTCAGCCTTATTCGGCCCTATTTGGCTCGATTCGACTCTTTTCTACTCTATTTGTCTTTGTTCGACTCCATTTGACTCCACTCTTCTCCATTCTACGCTATTCTACTCTATTCTGTTCTACTCTACCCTACGATACTCTAATCTATTCGATTGGATGCGATTCTTAGCAATTCGGTGTGATCCATCTCGTTTTGTTTCCATTTGACTCGATTCGGCCAGAATTGGCTCTATTCAGCTATATCCTGCACTCTTTGACTCTATTTGACTCAATTCTACTCTGCTCTACTCTTGTCTGCTTTACTCTCTCTACTCTACCCTACTGTACTATATTCTGTACTATTCTGTTCTATTCTACCCACCCGCCCCTCCCCTACCCTTCCCTAATCTATTTGATTAGATTCGATGTGAAGTATTTCCACGCGATTTGACGCGATTAGGCTTGAATCAGCTCGATTCAGTTCGAATCGGCTCTATTCGGCTCGACTTGGCTCCATTTCACTCCATTCGGCTCGATTAGGCTCGAATTCCATCGATTCTGCTGGATTCTGCTCGATTAGGCCTTATTTGGGCTTATTCGGCCCTATTCTGCTCTATTAGACTCTTTTGTACTCTATTCATATCTATCCGTCTCTATTGGACTCCGTTCAACTCCATTCCTCACTATTTTCCTCTCTTCTATTCTACCCTTCCCTACCCTAATCTCTTCTAATCGATTCGATTTGATTTGACGCGATTCGAAGCAACCGGACGTAATTCGTCTCATTTTGTCTCCACTGGGCTCAATTCGGCTATGTTCTCTCTCTTTGACTCTATTCTATTCTGTTGTATTCTTTCTGTTCTGTTCTATTCTCTCCTATTCTGTTGTACTCTATTCTTTTCTACCCTACCCGACCCAACGGCACCCCACCCGAACCTACCCTACTTTAATCTATTGGATTCAATTCGATTCCGTGCAACGCGATTTGATAGGACTTGACTGGATTCGGCAAGATCTGAAGGGATTTGATGAGATTCCATGCGACTCGACGTGATTCAGTAGGATTCTCTGAGGTTTGACGCAATTCGAAGTTATTCGACGTGATTCGATGGGATTCGACACGATATGAAGCGATTTGACCTTGTTTGATTCAAAACGATGTGACTCGACTCGATTCGACCTGATTCGATTCGACGCTGTTCGGTGACAGTCAGTGCGATTCTGCTTGATTCCGCTCGATTAGGTGTGATTCGGCAGTATACAGCTCTTTTCGGCTGTATTCAGCTCCATTCGTCTCTATTCAGCTTATTCGGCTCTATTCGACTGTATTCAACTCTACTCTTTTCCACTCGATTCTACTCGATTCTATTCCTTCTATTCTGTTCTAATCTCTTCTATTCCACTCTACTCTGTTCTATTCTCCCCTCCCCTCCCCTCCCCTCCCCTTCTCTAATCTATACGTCTCGATTGGATTTGACGCGTTGAACGCGATTCGAGGCGATGAAGCTTGAATCGGCTCGATTCGGCTCGATTTGGCTCTATTCGGCTCAGTTAGGCTCCATTCAGCTTGTTTTGGCTTGAATCGCTTCGAATCTGCTCGATTTGGCCTTCTTCGGCCCTATTCTGCTCTATTCGACTCTTTTCTACTCTATTCGTTTCTATTTGACTCCATTCTACTCCATTCTATTCATTCCACACTATTCTACACTATTCTACTCTATTCTGCTCTACCCTACCCAACACCACCCTAATTTACTCTACTTGCTTCTACAGGATTCCTCTCATTTTGTCTGCATTTGGCTCTATTCAGCTCTATTCTACTCTTCTCTACTCTATTGTATTGTTTCTACTCTGTTCTGTACTATTCTACTCTATTCTACCCTACCCTATGCTACCCAACTCTAAGGTATTGTAATCCACTTGATTGGATTTAATTCAACCCATTTCAGTGCGATTCGGCTCGATTTGGCTCTGTTCAAATCTATTCTACTCTACTCTAACCGACTCTTTTCTGTATTCGTTCTGTGTTGTTGTGTTCTATTTTGTTGTGTTCTGTTCTCTTTTATTCTATTCTACTCTATTCTACCCTACTCTAGCCTACCCGAACCTCCCCTACTCTAGTCTATTCAATTGAATTCGAGAAATTTTGACGCGACTAGGGGCCGAATCGGTGTGATTCATGTCCATTCGGCTCCATTTGTCTCGAATAGTGTCGATTCAGCTCGATTAGGCTCGATTTGGCTCCATTAGGCTCGATTCACTGGATTCGGCTCGATTTCGCTCAATTCAGCTCGATTTGGCCCTCTTTGGCCCTCTTCGGCTCTCTTCAGCTCTTTTCTACTCTACTCGATTCCATTGCACACCATTCTACTCCATTCTACGCTCTTCTACTATACCCTACTGTAATTGATTCGATGGGATTCGACGCCAGTCGACGCGGTTTGTCTCGTTTCGTCTCCATTCAGCTTGATTCGACTCTGTTCTACTCTACTCTATTCTACTCTACACTATTCTGCTCTGCTCTACCCTTTTCTACTCTATTCTATTGTATCCTTTCCATTCTCTTCTACTGTGTTCAAGTCTACTCTATTCCATCCTACCCTAATCTAATCTATTCTACTGGATTCGATTCCACGCATCTCGATGCGATTCGGCTCAAATCGGCTCCTTTCCACTCCATTCATCCCCAATCGGCTCAAATCGGTTCGATTCAGCTCTAATCGGCTCCATTCGGCTCCAGTCAGCTCGAATAGGCTCTATTCAGCTCTATTCGGCTCTATTAGACTCTACTCAACTCTATTATCTCTTTTCGACTCCACTCGACTCCATGCTACACCATTCTACTCCATCCTAAACTATTCTCTACTGTATTGTATTGTACTCTACCCTACTCTAGTCTATTCTAATAGATTGGATTGGATTGGATTGGAATTGATCAGATTCAATGCAATTCGACGGGATTCGACGCGATACGGCACGATTCCATGGGATTCGGCGTGATTCGTCTTGGTTTCTATCCATTTAGCTCTTTTGGGCTCTATTTGGCTCTATTCGGCAATGTTCGACTCTGCTCTACTCTACTCTTCTATACTCTGCTCGTCTCGACCCTATTCTTTCAGTTCTGTTCTGTTCTGTTCTGTTCTACTGCACTCTATTCTACCCTACCCTACCCTAACTTAGCCTACTGTAATCTGTTCTATGCTATTCGACACACTTGAATGGGATTCGACCTGATTCGGGTCATATCGGCTCGATTCATCTCCTTTCTGCTCCATTAAACTCGATTCGGTTCTATTCGGCTCTTTTCCACTCTATTCGGCTCTTTTTGGCAGTATTCGACTCTATTTGACTCTAGTCTACTCGATTCTTTCTGTTCTGTTCTATTCTACTCTATTCTATTCTTCTCTACCCTACCCTAACCTTACCTTCCCCACACTAATCTATTTGATTCGATTCGACACGTTTCAAACGACTCGACATGATTCATCTCGATTCACCTTGAATTTGGTCAATTCGGCTGTATTCAGCTCTGTTTGGCTCTTTTCGGCTCTCTTCAACTCAATTTGACTCTATTCTACTGGACCCGACTCTACTTAATTCTATTCTCTTCTTTCTATTGTGTTCTGTTGTGTTGTAGTCTAGCCTCTCCTGCCGTACCCTCCTCTACTCTAATCTATTCGATTCAACGCATTTCGACGCGATTCCATGTGATTAGGCTTGAATCGGCTCGATTTAGCTCTATTTGGCTTGAATTGGGTCAATTCGTCTCGATTCTGCTCAATTCAGCATAATTAGGCTCGAGTGAACCTTATTCAGCCCTGTTCAGCTCTACTCAACCCTTTCTACTTTATTTGTCTCTATTTGGCTCCATTCAACTCCCTTCCACACCATTCTACTCTTTTCTATTCTGTTCTACCCTACCCTACTCTAATCTATTCTAATCGATTCGATTCATCACGATTTGTCTCCTTTCCTCTCCATTCGAATCGATTCGGCTTGAATTGGATCTATTCATCTATATTCTGCACTACCCGACTCTGACTATTCCACTCTACTCAACTCTACTCCATTCTACTCTTGGTATTCTCTTCTGTTCTACTCTATTCTATTCTTCTGTGCCCTTCCCTACTGAATCCCAGTCTAACCTACACTACTCTAATCTATTCAATTTAATTCGATTCCATTCAGTTTGACACCATTCGACCCGATTTGAGACAATTCGACGGGATTCGGTGAGATTCCGCGAGATTTGATGCGTTTTGGTGGGATTTGATGGAATTCGACGAGATCCGATGCAATAGGATGCAATTAAGTGTGTTTTGGCTCGATTTTGCTGGGTTCAGATTGTCTCTATTTGGCTCATTTCAGCTCCACTAGGCTCCATTCATCCCGAATCTGGTCGACTCGACTCGATTCTGCTCATTTTGGCCATATTTGGTCCTATTCAGCGTTATTCGGCTCTATTCAACTCTTTTCTACTCTCTTCATCTGTGTTCGAATCCATTTGACTCCATTCCACACCATTCTATTCCATTCTACACTACTGTATTCTACAAAACCCTCCCCCACCCTAGCCTATCCTAATCTAGTCTGCTCTTTTCTAGTCTCCTTTTCTATTTTCTCGATTCCATCCTATGCTACTCTACCATACCCTGCACTAAGCTAACCTACCCTGACCTATGCTGTTCTATTCTATTTCCTTCTATTTTCTCTGTTCCACCGTATGCTTCCCTACCTTATGCTACCCCACCGTACCATACTCTACTACTTAGGGTTACTCAATAAGGGTCCTAATTAAGGGGAGTGGTTCGGGCAAGGGTACTCCTTAAGGCAAGGGTACTAGTTCAGGCTACTAGTTAAGGCCAGGGTACTAGTTAAGGCCAGGCTACTAGTTAAGGCATGGGTACTTGTTGAGGGTACTGGTTAAGGCAAGGGTACCAGTTCAGGCTACTTGTTAAGGACATACTACTAGTGAAGGCAAGGGTACTAGTGAAGACTACTGGTTAAGGCAAGGGTACTTGTTAGGACTACTAGTTAAGGCAAGGGTACTAGATTAGGCTAAGAGTTCAGGCAAGGGTACTCGTTCAGATTACTGACTTAGGGTACTATTCAAGACTAGTTGTCTAGGCTACTGCTCTCTGCCACTAGTCTAGCTGACTAGTCCAGCTTACTAGTCTAGGCTTCTACTCTAGCCTTCTCTTGTCTACTCTAATGTAGTCTACTTGCATCTACCCTAGTCTTCCTATCATAAACTACCCTACCCTAACCTATTCTAATCGATTCCATTTGATTCGATTCAAAGCATTTCGATGCCACTGGAGACCGTCATGCTTGAGTCGGCTTGATTCAGCTCGATTTGGCTCGAATCGCTTCAATTCAGCTCGTTTCCACTCGGTTCAGCCTTATTCGGCCCTATTTGGCTCGATTCGACTCTTTTCTACTCTATTTGTCTCTGTTCGACTCCATTTGACTCCACTCTTCTCCATTCTACGCTATTCTACTCTATTCTGTTCTACTCTACCCTACGATACTCTAATCTATTCGATTGGATGCGATTCTTAGCAATTCGGTGTGATTCATCTCGTTTTGTTTCCATTTGACTCGATTCGGCCAGAATTGGCTCTATTCAGCTATATCCTGCACTCTTTGACTCTATTTGACTCAATTCTACTCTGCTCTACTCTTGTCTGCTTTACTCTCTCTACTCTACCCTACTGTACTATATTCTATTCTGTACTATTCTGTTCTATTCTACTCACCCGCCCCTCCCCTACCCTTCCCTAATCTATTTGATTAGATCCGATGTGACGTATTTCCACGCGATTTGACGCGATTAGGCTTGAATCAGCTCGATTCAGTTCGAATCGGCTCTATTCGGCTCGACTTGGCTCCATTTCACTCCATTCGGCTCGATTAGGCTCGAATTCCATCGATTCTGCTGGATTCTGCTCGATTAGGCCTTATTTGGGCCTATTCGGCCCTATTCTGCTCTATTAGACTCTTTTGTACTCTATTCATATCTATCCGTCTCTATTGGACTCCGTTCAACTCCATTCCTCACTATTTTCCTCTCTTCTATTCTACCCTTCCCTACCCTAATCTCTTCTAATCGATTCGATTTGATTTGACGCGATTCGAAGCAACCGGACGTGATTCGTCTCGTTTTGTCTCCACTCGGCTCAATTCGGCTATGTTCTCTGTCTTTGACTCTATTCTGTTGTATTCTTTCTGTTCTGTTCTATTCTCTCCTATTCTGTTGTACTCTATTCTATTCTACCCTACCCGACCCAACGGCACCCCACCCGAACCTTCCCTACTTTAATCTATTGGATGCAATTCGATTCCGTGCAACGCGATTTGATAGGACTTGACTGGATTCGGCAAATCTGAAGGGATTTGATGAGATTCCATGCGACTCGACGTGATTCAGTAGGATTCTCTGAGGTTTGACGCAATTCGAAGTTATTCGACGTGATTCGATGGGATTCGACACGATATGAAGCAATTTGACCTTGTTTGATTCAAAACGATGTGACTCGACTCGATTCGACCTGATTCGATTCAACGCTGTTCGGTGACAGTCAGTGCGATTCTGCTTGATTCCGCTCGATTAGGTGTGATTCGGCAGTATACAGCTCTTTTCGGCTGTATTCAGCTCCATTCGTCTCTATTCAGCTTATTCGGCTCTATTCGACTGTATTCGACTCTACTCTTTTCCACTCGATTCTACTCGATTCTATTCCTTCTATTCTGTTCTAATCTCTTCTATTCCACTCTACTCTGTTCTATTCTCCCCTCCCCTCCCCTCCCCTCCCCTTCTCTAATCTATACGTCTCGATTGGATTTGACGCGTTGAACGCGATTCGAGGCGATGAAGCTTGAATCGGCTCGATTCGGCTCGATTTGGCTCTATTCGGCTCAGTTAGGCTCCATTCAGCTTGTTTTGGCTTGAATCGCTTCGAATCTGCTCGATTTGGCCTTCTTCGGCCCTATTCTGCTCTATTCGACTCTTTTCTACTCTATTCGTTTCTACTTGACTCCATTCTACTCCATTCTATTCATTCCACACTATTCTACTCTATTCTGCTCTACCCTACCCAACACCACTCTAATTTACTCTACTTGCTTCTACACGATTCCTCTCATTTTGTCTGCATTTGGCTCTATTCAGCTCTATTCTACTCTTCTCTACTCTATTGTATTGTTTCTACTCTGTTCTGTACTATTCTACTCTATTCTACCCTACCCTATGCTACCCAACTCTAAGGTATTATAATCCACTTGATTGGATTTGATTCAACCCATTTCAACGCGATTCGGCTCGATTTGGCTCTGTTCAAATCTATTCTACTCTACTCTATTCCCCTCTACTCTACTCTAGCCTACTCTTTTCTGCATTCGTTCTGTGTTGTTCTGTTCTATTTTGTTGTGTTCTGTTCTGTTTTATTCTATTCTACTCTATTCTACCCTACTCTAGCCTACCCGAACCTCCCCTACTCTAGTCTATTCAATTGAATTCGAGAAATTTTGACGCGACTAGGGGCCGAATCGGTGTGATTCATGTCCATTCGGCTCCATTTGTCTCGAATAGTGTCGATTCAGCTCGATTAGCCTCGATTTGGCTCCATTAGGCTCGATTCACTGGATTCGGCTCGATTTCGCTCAATTCAGCTCGATTTGGCCCTCTTTGGCCCTCTTCGGCTCTCTTCAGCTCTTTTCTACTCTACTCGATTCCATTGCACACCATTCTACTCCATTCTACGCTCTTCTACTATACCCTACTATAATTGATTCGATGGGATTCGACGCCATTCGACGCGATTTGTCTCGTTTCGTCTCCATTCAGCTTGATTCGACTCTGTTCTACTCTACTCTATTCTACTCTACACTATTCTGCTCTGCTCTACCCTTTTCTACTCTATTCTATTGTATCCTTTCCATTCTCTTCTACTGTGTTCAAGTCTACTCTATTCCATCCTACCCTAATCTAATCTATTCTACTGGATTCGATTCCACGCATCTCGATGCGATTCGGCTCAAATCGGCTCCTTTCCACTCCATTCATCCCCAATCGGCTCAATTCGGTTCGATTCAGCTCTAATCGGCTCCATTCGGCTCTAGTCAGCTCGAATAGGCTCTATTCAGCTCTATCCGGCTCTATTAGGCTCTACTCAACTCTATTATCTCTTTTCGACTCCACTCGACTCCATGCTACACCATTCTACTCCATCCTAAACTTTTCTGTACTGTATTGTATTGTACTCTACCCTACTCTAGTCTATTCTATTTGATTGGATTGGAATTGATCAGATTCAATGCAATTCGACGGGATTCAACGCGATACGGCACGATTCCACGGGATTCGGCGTGATTCGTCTTGGTTTCTATCCATTTAGCTCTTTTGGGCTCTATTCGGCAATGTTCGACTCTGCTCTACTCTACTCTTCTATACTCTGCTCGTCTCGACCCTATTCTTTCAGTTCTGTTCTGTTCTGTTCTACTGCACTCTATTCTACCCTACCCTACCCTAACTTAGCCTACTGTAATCTGTTCTATGCTATTCGACACACTTGAATGGGATTCGACCTGATTCGGGTCATATCGGCTCGATTCATCTCCTTTCTGCTCCATTAAACTCGATTCGGTTCTATTCGGCTCTTTTCCACTCTATTCGGCTCTTTTTGGCAGTATTCGACTCTATTTGACTCTAGTCTACTCGATTCTTTCTGTTCTGTTCTATTCTACTCTATTCTATTCTTCTCTACCCTACCCTAACCTTACCTTCCCCACACTAATCTATTTGATTCGATTCGACACGTTTCAAACGACTCGACATGATTCATCTCGATTCACCTTGAATTTGGTCAATTCGGCTGTATTCAGCTCTGTTTGGCTCTTTTCGGCTCTCTTCAACTCAATTTGACTCTATTCTACTGGACCCGACTCTACTTAATTCTATTCTCTTCTTTCTATTGTGTTCTGTTGTGTTGTAGTCTAGCCTCTCCTGCCGTACCCTCCTCTACTCTAATCTATTCGATTCAACGCATTTCGACGCGATTCCATGTGATTAGGCTTGAATCGGCTCGATTTAGCTCTATTTGGCTTGAATTGGGTCAATTCGTCTCGATTCTGCTCAATTCAGCATAATTAGGCTCGAGTGAACCTTATTCAGCTCTGTTCAGCTCTACTCAACCCTTTCTACTTTATTTGTCTCTATTTGGCTCCATTCAACTCCCTTCCACACCATTCTACTCTTTTCTACTCTATTCTATTCTGTTCTACCCTACCCTACTCTAATCTATTCTAATCGATTCGATTCATCACGATTTGTCTCCTTTCCTCTCCATTCGAATCGATTCGGCTTGAATTGGATCTATTCATCTATATTCTGCACTACCCGACTCTGACTATTCCACTCTACTCAACTCTACTCCATTCTACTCTTGGTATTCTCTTCTGTTCTACTCTATTCTATTCTTCTGTGCCCTTCCCTACTGAATCCCAGTCTAACCTACACTACTCTAATCTATTCAATTTAATTCAATTCCATTCAGTTTGACACCATTCGACCCGATTTGAGACAATTCGACGGGATTCGGTGAGATTCCGCGAGATTTGATGCGTTTTGGTGGGATTTGATGGAATTCGACGAGATCCGATGCAATAGGATGCAATTAAGTGTGTTTTGGCTCGATTTTGCTGGGTTCAGATTGTCTCTATTTGGCTCATTTCAGCTCCACTAGGCTCCATTCATCCCGAATCTGATCGACTCAACTCGATTCGGCTCATTTTGGTCATATGTGGTCCTATTCAGCGTTATTCGGCTCTATTCAACTCTTTTCTACTCTCTGCATCTCTGTTCGAATCCATTTGACTCCATTCCACACCATTCTATTCCATTCTACACTACTGTATTCTACAAAACCCTCCCCCACCCTAGCCTATCCTAATCTAGTCTGCTCTTTTCTAGTCTCCTTTTCTAATTTCTCTGTTCCATCCTATGCTACTCTACCATACCCTGCACTAAGCTAACCTACCCTGACCTATGCTGTTCTATTCTATTTCCTTCTATTTTCTCTGTTCCACCGTATGCTTCCCTACCCTATGCTACCCCACCGTACCATACTCTACTACTTAGGGTTACTCAATAAGGGTCCTAATTAAGGGGAGTAGTTCGGGCAAGGGTACTCCTTAAGGCAAGCGTACTAGTTCAGGCTACTAGTTAAGGCCAGGGTACTAGTTATGCAAGGGCACTAGTTAAGGCCAGGCTACTAGTTAAGGCATGGGTACTTGTTGAGGGTACTGGTTAAGGCAAGGGTACCAGTTCAGGCTACTTGTTAAGGACATACTACTAGTGAAGGCAAGGGTACTAGTGAAGACTACTGGTTAAGGCAAGGGTACTTGTTAGGACTACTAGTTAAGGCAAGGGTACTAGATTAGGCTAAGAGTTCAGGCAAGGGTACTCGTTCAGATTACTGACTTAGGGTACTATTCAAGACTAGTTGTCTAGGCTACTGCTCTATGCCACTAGCCTAGCTGACTAGTCCAGCTTACTAGTCTAGGCTTCTACTCTAGCCTTCTCTTGTCTACTCTAATGTAGTCTACTTGCATCTACCCTAGTCTTCCTATCATAAACTACCCTACCCTAACCTATTCTAATCGATTCCATTTGATTCGATTCAAAGCATTTCGATGCGACCGGACACCATCACGCTTGAGTCGGCTCGATTCCGCAACATCAGCTCGATTCAGCTCGATTTGGCTCGAATCGCTTCAATTCAGCTCGTTTCCACTCGGTTCAGCCTTATTCGGCCCTATTTGGCTCGATTCGACTCTTTTCTACTCTATTTGTCTCTGTTCGACTCCATTTGACTCCACTCTTCTCCATTCTATGCTATTCTACTCTATTCTGTTCTACTCTACCCTACGATACTCTAATCTATTCGATTGGATGCGATTCTTAGCAATTCGGTGTGATTCATCTCGTTTTGTTTCCATTTGACTCGATTCGGCCAGAATTGGCTCTATTCAGCTATATCCTGCACTCTTTGACTCTATTTGACTCAATTCTACTCTGCTCTACTCTTGTCTGCTTTACTCTCTCTACTCTACCCTACTGTACTATATTCTATTCTGTACTATTCTGTTCTATTCTACCCACCCGCCCCTCCCCTACCCTTCCCTAATCTATTTGATTAGATTCGATGTGACGTATTTCCACGCGATTTGACGCGATTAGGCTTGAATCAGCTCGATTCAGTTCGAATCGGCTCTATTCGGCTCGACTTGGCTCCATTTCACTCCATTCGGCTCGATTAGGCTCGAATTCCATCGATTCTGCTGGATTCTGCTCGATTAGGCCTTATTTGGGCCTATTCGGCCCTATTCTGCTCTATTAGACTCTTTTGTACTCTATTCATATCTATCCGTCTCTATTGGACTCCGTTCAACTCCATTCCTCACTATTTTCCTCTCTTCTATTCTACCCTTCCCTACCCTAATCTCTTCTAATCGATTCGATTTGATTTGACGCGATTCGAAGCAACCGGACGTGATTCGTCTCGTTTTGTCTCCACTCGGCTCAATTCGGCTATGTTCTCTCTCTTTGACTCTATTCTATTCTGTTGTATTCTTTCTGTTCTGTTCTATTCTCTCCTATTCTGTTGTACTCTGTTCTATTCTACCCTACCCGACCCAACGGCACCCCACCCGAACCTTCCCTACTTTAATCTATTGGATGCAATTCGATTCCGTGCAACGCGATTTGATAGGACTTGACTGGATTCGGCAAGATCTGAAGGGATTTGATGAGATTCCATGCGACTCGACGTGATTCAGTAGGATTCTCTGAGGTTTGACGCAATTCGAAGTTATTCGACGTGATTCGATGGGATTCGACACGATATGAAGCAATTTGACCTTGTTTGATTCAAAACGATGTGACTCGACTCGATTCGACCTGATTCGATTCAACGCTGTTCGGTGACAGTCAGTGCGATTCTGCTTGATTCCGCTCGATTAGGTGTGATTCGGCAGTATACAGCTCTTTTCGGCTGTATTCAGCTCCATTCGTCTCTATTCAGCTTATTCGGCTCTATTCGACTGTATTCGACTCTACTCTTTTCCACTCGATTCTACTCGATTCTATTCCTTCTATTCTGTTCTAATCTCTTCTATTCCACTCTACTCTGTTCTATTCTCCCCTCCCCTCCCCTCCCCTCCCCTTCTCTAATCTATACGTCTCGATTGGATTTGACGCGTTGAACGCGATTCGAGGCGATGAAGCTTGAATCGGCTCGATTCGGCTCGATTTGGCTCTATTCGGCTCAGTTAGGCTCCATTCAGCTTGTTTTGGCTTGAATCGCTTCGAATCTGCTCGATTTGGCCTTCTTCGGCCCTATTCTGCTCTATTCGACTCTTTTCTACTCTATTCGTTTCTACTTGACTCCATTCTACTCCATTCTATTCTTTCCACACTATTCTACTCTATTCTGCTCTACCCTACCCAACACCACTCTAATTTACTCTACTTGCTTCTACACGATTCCTCTCATTTTGTCTGCATTTGGCTCTATTCAGCTCTATTCTACTCTTCTCTACTCTATTGTATTGTTTCTACTCTGTTCTGTACTATTCTACTCTATTCTACCCTACCCTATGCTACCCAACTCTAAGGTATTGTAATCCACTTGATTGGATTTGATTCAACCCATTTCGACGCGATTCGGCTCGATTTGGCTCTGTTCAAATCTATTCTACTCTACTCTATTCCCCTCTACTCTACTCTAGCCTACTCTTTTCTGTATTCGTTCTGTGTTGTTCTGTTCTATTTTGTTGTGTTCTGTTCTGTTTTATTCTATTCTACTCTATTCTACCCTACTCTAGCCTACCCGAACCTCCCCTACTCTAGTCTATTCAATTGAATTCGAGAAATTTTGACGCGACTAGGGGCCGAATCGGTGTGATTCATGTCCATTCGGCTCCATTTGTCTCGAATAGTGTCGATTCAGCTCGATTAGCCTCGATTTGGCTCCATTAGGCTCGATTCACTGGATTCGGCTCGATTTCGCTCAATTCAGCTCGATTTGGCCCTCTTTGGCCCTCTTCGGCTCTCTTCAGCTCTTTTCTACTCTACTCGATTCCATTGCACACCATTCTACTCCATTCTACGCTCTTCTACTATACCCTACTGTAATTGATTCGATGGGATTCGACGCCATTCGACGCGATTTGTCTCGTTTCGTCTCCATTCAGCTTGATTCGACTCTGTTCTACTCTACTCTATTCTACTCTACACTATTCTGCTCTGCTCTACCCTTTTCTACTCTATTCTATTGTATCCTTTCCATTCTCTTCTACTGTGTTCAAGTCTACTCTATTCCATCCTACCCTAATCTAATCTATTCTACTGGATTCGATTCCACGCATCTCGATGCGATTCGGCTCAAATCGGCTCCTTTCCACTCCATTCATCCCCAATCGGCTCAATTCGGTTCGATTCAGCTCTAATCGGCTCCATTCGGCTCTAGTCAGCTCGAATAGGCTCTATTCAGCTCTATCCGGCTCTATTAGGCTCTACTCAACTCTATTATCTCTTTTCGACTCCACTCGACTCCATGCTACACCATTCTACTCCATCCTAAACTTTTCTGTACTGTATTGTATTGTACTCTACCCTACTCTAGTCTATTCTATTTGATTGGATTGGAATTGATCAGATTCAATGCAATTCGACGGGATTCAACGCGATACGGCACGATTCCACGGGATTCGGCGTGATTCGTCTTGGTTTCTATCCATTTAGCTCTTTTGGGCTCTATTCGGCAATGTTCGACTCTGCTCTACTCTACTCTTCTATACTCTGCTCGTCTCGACCCTATTCTTTCAGTTCTGTTCTGTTCTGTTCTACTGCACTCTATTCTACCCTACCCTACCCTAACTTAGCCTACTGTAATCTGTTCTATGCTATTCGACACACCTGAATGGGATTCGACCTGATTCGGGTCATATCGGCTCGATTCATCTCCTTTCTGCTCCATTAAACTCGATTCGGTTCTATTCGGCTCTTTCCCACTCTATTCGGCTCTTTTTGGCAGTATTCGACTCTATTTGACTCTAGTCTACTCGATTCTTTCTGTTCTGTTCTATTCTACTCTATTCTATTCTTCTCTACCCTACCCTAACCTTACCTTCCCCACACTAATCTATTTGATTCGATTCGACACATTTCAAACGACTCGACATGATTCATCTCGATTCACCTTGAATTTGGTCAATTCGGCTGTATTCAGCTCTGTTTGGCTCTTTTCGGCTCTCTTCAACTCAATTTGACTCTATTCTACTGGACCCGACTCTACTTAATTCTATTCTCTTCTTTCTATTGTGTTCTGTTGTGTTGTAGTCTAGCCTCTCCTGCCGTACCCTCCTCTACTCTAATCTATTCGATTCAACGCATTTTGACGCGATTCCATGTGATTAGGCTTGAATCGGCTCGATTTAGCTCTATTTGGCTTGAATTGGGTCAATTCGTCTCGATTCTGCTCAATTCAGCATAATTAGGCTCGAGTGAACCTTATTCAGCCCTGTTCAGCTCTACTCAACCCTTTCTACTTTATTTGTCTCTATTTGGCTCCATTCAACTCCCTTCCACACCATTCTACTCTTTTCTACTCTATTCTATTCTGTTCTACCCTACCCTACTCTAATCTATTCTAATCGATTCGATTCATCACGATTTGTCTCCTTTCCTCTCCATTCGAATCGATTCGGCTTGAATTGGATCTATTCATCTATATTCTGCACTACCCGACTCTGACTATTCCACTCTACTCAACTCTACTCCATTCTACTCTTGGTATTCTCTTCTGTTCTACTCTATTCTATTCTTCTGTGCCCTTCCCTACTGAATCCCAGTCTAACCTACACTACTCTAATCTATTCAATTTAATTCGATTCCATTCAGTTTGACACCATTCGACCCGATTTGAGACAATTCGACGGGATTCGGTGAGATTCCGCGAGATTTGATGCGTTTTGGTGGGATTTGATGGAATTCGAGGAGATCCGATGCAATAGGATGCAATTAAGTGTGTTTTGGCTCGATTTTGCTGGGTTCAGATTGTCTCTATTTGGCTCATTTCAGCTCCACTAGGCTCCATTCATCCCGAATCTGATCGACTCGACTCGATTCGGCTCATTTTGGTCATATGTGGTCCTATTCAGCGTTATTCGGCTCTATTCAACTCTTTTCTACTCTCTGCATCTCTGTTCGAATCCATTTGACTCCATTCCACACCATTCTATTCCATTCTACACTACTGTATTCTACAAAACCCTCCCCCACCCTAGCCTATCCTAATCTAGTCTGCTCTTTTCTAGGCTCCTTTTCTATTTTCTCTGTTCCATCCTATGCTACTCTACCATACCCTGCACTAAGCTAACCTACCCTGACCTATGCTGTTCTATTCTATTTCCTTCTATTTTCTCTGTTCCACCGTATGCTTCCCTACCCTATGCTACCCCACCGTACCATACTCTACTACTTAGGGTTACTCAATAAGGGTCCTAATTAAGGGGAGTAGTTCGGGAAAGGGTACTCCTTAAGGCAAGTGTACTAGTTCAGGCTACTAGTTAAGGCCAGGGTACTAGTTATGCAAGGGCACTAGTTAAGGCCAGGCTACTAGTTAAGGCATGGGTACTTGTTGAGGGTACTGGTTAAGGCAAGGGTACCAGTTCAGGCTACTTGTTAAGGACATACTACTAGTGAAGGCAAGGGTACTAGTGAAGACTACTGGTTAAGGCAAGGGTACTTGTTAGGACTACTAGTTAAGGCAAGGGTACTAGATTAGGCTAAGAGTTCAGGCAAGGGTACTCGTTCAGATTACTGACTTAGGGTACTATTCAAGACTAGTTGTCTAGGCTACTGCTCTATGCCACTAGCCTAGCTGACTAGTCCAGCTTACTAGTCTAGGCTTCTACTCTAGCCTTCTCTTGTCTACTCTAATGTAGTCTACTTGCATCTACCCTAGTCTTCCTATCATAAACTACCCTACCCTAACCTATTCTAATCGATTCCATTTGATTCGATTCAAAGCATTTCGATGCGACCGGACACCATCACGCTTGAGTCGGCTCGATTCCGCAACATCAGCTCGATTCAGCTCGATTTGGCTCGAATCGCTTCAATTCAGCTCGTTTCCACTCGGTTCAGCCTTATTCGGCCCTATTTGGCTCGATTCGACTCTTTTCTACTCTATTTGTCTCTGTTCGACTCCATTTGACTCCACTCTTCTCCATTCTATGCTATTCTACTCTATTCTGTTCTACTCTACCCTACGATACTCTAATCTATTCGATTGGATGCGATTCTTAGCAATTCGGTGTGATTCATCTCGTTTTGTTTCCATTTGACTCGATTCGGCCAGAATTGGCTCTATTCAGCTATATCCTGCACTCTTTGACTCTATTTGACTCAATTCTACTCTGCTCTACTCTTGTCTGCTTTACTCTCTCTACTCTACCCTACTGTACTATATTCTATTCTGTACTATTCTGTTCTATTCTACCCACCCGCCCCTCCCCTCCCCTTCCCTAATCTATTTGATTAGATTCGATGTGACGTATTTCCACGCGATTTGACGCGATTAGGCTTGAATCAGCTCGATTCAGTTCGAATCGGCTCTATTCGGCTCGACTTGGCTCCATTTCACTCCATTCGGCTCGAATTCCATCGATTCTGCTGGATTCTGCTCGATTAGGCCTTATTTGGGCCTATTCGGCCCTATTCTGCTCTATTAGACTCTTTTGTACTCTATTCATATCTATCCGTCTCTATTGGACTCCGTTCAACTCCATTCCTCACTATTTTCCTCTCTTCTATTCTACCCTTCCCTACCCTAATCTCTTCTAATCGATTCGATTTGATTTGACGCGATTCGAAGCAACCGGACGTGATTCGTCTCGTTTTGTCTCCACTCGGCTCAATTCGGCTATGTTCTCTCTCTTTGACTCTATTCTATTCTGTTGTATTCTTTCTGTTCTGTTCTATTCTCTCCTATTCTGTTGTACTCTGTTCTATTCTACCCTACCCGACCCAACGGCACCCCACCCGAACCTTCCCTACTTTAATCTATTGGATGCAATTCGATTCCGTGCAACGCGATTTGATAGGACTTGACTGGATTCGGCAAATCTGAAGGGATTTGATGAGATTCCATGCGACTCGACGTGATTCAGTAGGATTCTCTGAGGTTTGACGCAATTCGAAGTTATTCGACGTGATTCGATGGGATTCGACACGATATGAAGCAATTTGACCTTGTTTGATTCAAAACGATGTGACTCGACTCGATTCGACCTGATTCGATTCAACGCTGTTCGGTGACAGTCAGTGCGATTCTGCTTGATTCCGCTCGATTAGGTGTGATTCGGCAGTATACAGCTCTTTTCGGCTGTATTCAGCTCCATTCGTCTCTATTCAGCTTATTCGGCTCTATTCGACTGTATTCGACTCTACTCTTTTCCACTCGATTCTACTCGATTCTATTCCTTCTATTCTGTTCTAATCTCTTCTATTCCACTCTACTCTGTTCTATTCTCCCCTCCCCTCCCCTCCCCTCCCCTTCTCTAATCTATACGTCTCGATTGGATTTGACGCGTTGAACGCGATTCGAGGCGATGAAGCTTGAATCGGCTCGATTCGGCTCGATTTGGCTCTATTCGGCTCAGTTAGGCTCCATTCAGCTTGTTTTGGCTTGAATCGCTTCGAATCTGCTCGATTTGGCCTTCTTCGGCCCTATTCTGCTCTATTCGACTCTTTTCTACTCTATTCGTTTCTACTTGACTCCATTCTACTCCATTCTATTCATTCCACACTATTCTACTCTATTCTGCTCTACCCTACCCAACACCACTCTAATTTACTCTACTTGCTTCTACACGATTCCTCTCATTTTGTCTGCATTTGGCTCTATTCAGCTCTATTCTACTCTTCTCTACTCTATTGTATTGTTTCTACTCTGTTCTGTACTATTCTACTCTATTCTACCCTACCCTATGCTACCCAACTCTAAGGTATTGTAATCCACTTGATTGGATTTGATTCAACCCATTTCGACGCGATTCGGCTCGATTTGGCTCTGTTCAAATCTATTCTACTCTACTCTATTCCCCTCTGCTCTACTCTAGCCTACTCTTTTCTGTATTCGTTCTGTGTTGTTCTGTTCTATTTTGTTGTGTTCTGTTCTGTTTTATTCTATTCTACTCTATTCTACCCTACTCTAGCCTACCCGAACCTCCCCTACTCTAGTCTATTCAATTGAATTCGAGAAATTTTGACGCGACTAGGGGCCGAATCGGTGTGATTCATGTCCATTCGGCTCCATTTGTCTCGAATAGTGTCGATTCAGCTCGATTAGCCTCGATTTGGCTCCATTAGGCTCGATTCACTGGATTCGGCTCGATTTCGCTCAATTCAGCTCGATTTGGCCCTCTTTGGCCCTCTTCGGCTCTCTTCAGCTCTTTTCTACTCTACTCGATTCCATTGCACACCATTCTACTCCATTCTACGCTCTTCTACTATACCCTACTGTAATTGATTCGATGGGATTCGACGCCATTCGACGCGATTTGTCTCGTTTCGTCTCCATTCAGCTTGATTCGACTCTGTTCTACTCTACTCTATTCTACTCTACACTATTCTGCTCTGCTCTACCCTTTTCTACTCTATTCTATTGTATCCTTTCCATTCTCTTCTACTGTGTTCAAGTCTACTCTATTCCATCCTACCCTAATCTAATCTATTCTACTGGATTCGATTCCACGCATCTCGATGCGATTCGGCTCAAATCGGCTCCTTTCCACTCCATTCATCCCCAATCGGCTCAAATCGGTTCGATTCAGCTCTAATCGGCTCCATTCGGCTCTAGTCAGCTCGAATAGGCTCTATTCAGCTCTATTCGGCTCTATTAGACTCTACTCAACTCTATTATCTCTTTTCGACTCCACTCGACTCCATGCTACACCATTCTACTCCATCCTAAACTATTCTCTACTGTATTGTATTGTACTCTACCCTACTCCAGTCTATTCTAATAGATTGGATTGGATTGGATTGGAATTGATCAGATTCAATGCAATTCGACGGGATTCAACGCGATACGGCACGATTCCACGGGATTCGGCGTGATTCGTCTTGGTTTCTATCCATTTAGCTCTTTTGGGCTCTATTTGGCTCTATTCGGCAATGTTCGACTCTGCTCTACTCTACTCTTCTATACTCTGCTCGTCTCGACCCTATTCTTTCAGTTCTGTTCTGTTCTGTTCTACTGCACTCTATTCTACCCTACCCTACCCTAACTTAGCCTACTGTAATCTGTTCTATGCTATTCGACACACCTGAATGGGATTCGACCTGATTCGGGTCATATCGGCTCGATTCATCTCCTTTCTGCTCCATTAAACTCGATTCGGTTCTATTCGGCTCTTTCCCACTCTATTCGGCTCTTTTTGGCAGTATTCGACTCTATTTGACTCTAGTCTACTCGATTCTTTCTGTTCTGTTCTATTCTACTCTATTCTATTCTTCTCTACCCTACCCTAACCTTACCTTCCCCACACTAATCTATTTGATTCGATTCGACACATTTCAAACGACTCGACATGATTCATCTCGATTCACCTTGAATTTGGTCAATTCGGCTGTATTCAGCTCTGTTTGGCTCTTTTCGGCTCTCTTCAACTCAATTTGACTCTATTCTACTGGACCCGACTCTACTTAATTCTATTCTCTTCTTTCTATTGTGTTCTGTTGTGTTGTAGTCTAGCCTCTCCTGCCGTACCCTCCTCTACTCTAATCTATTCGATTCAACGCATTTTGACGCGATTCCATGTGATTAGGCTTGAATCGGCTCGATTTAGCTCTATTTGGCTTGAATTGGGTCAATTCGTCTCGATTCTGCTCAATTCAGCATAATTAGGCTCGAGTGAACCTTATTCAGCCCTGTTCAGCTCTACTCAACCCTTTCTACTTTATTTGTCTCTATT